>NC_046249.1:6341025-6627226 GCF_009819885.2 Catharus ustulatus | reverse complement strand
GGGTGGAATTCCCAAAAGGACTGGGAACCCCCCAAACCAAGATTGGGGTGGGAGTTGGGGATTCAGAGTGTGATAGAAAAAGTAGGGGAGAGGGGAGAAAATAGAGGGCTGTGGACTGATGCCTTTTTGCAACTACCTAAAACCAGATGCCAATAAAATAAAGGGAATAAAAAGCAGTTCTATTTATTGAAGGGCCTTCATGTACATTTGGGCAGACAGGGCCCCCAAGGGGGTACACCCAAAAATGGACGACAAGTCACGGGGTTTTCATATTTTTATAAGTTTGGTCCATTTGCATGTTGGGAGTTAATCTTCTAATTACAGCTTCAGGTAATTAAGTACAGTAATTTCACAAGTATAAGGTGCACCGGAGTATAAGGCACACTTCCGGGTGTTGGCAAATTTCCGAACTTTGTCCATATATAAGGCGCACTGGCGTATAGGGCGCACTTTTTTTTTGCAGTGAAGATCTGCGGGCAACAAAGTAACAAATTAGTAACGGAATCGAGTGATCGTGGGGTTTACTGGCTCGGCTCGAGGCTGGGAGGACTTGGCCCTGCTCAGGGCTGCTGCTGGGGTCGGGCGGCACTGCTGCTCAGCACTACCACTAGGGGCTGGTCGGGCTCAGCTCAGGGCTGCTGTGGGCTCTCACTTCCAGGTTGGCAAATTTCCAAACTTTGTCCATATCGAAGGCACTCTGGGGTATAAGCCGCACTTCCGGGTTCGGAGCAAAATTTTAGTCAAAAGAGTGCGCCTTATACATGTGAAATTACTGCAGTTTACCCCAAATTTGCTTCCCTGACAACTCACTTTTGTTTACACCTCTCAGGGCCTGAGACAGTGAGAGGATCTTATTTCCCAAGCCTAGAGAGAAATTTTTTTGTCTGAACAAAACAGGTAGAAAAACACTCTATACGGACTTTGAGGATATACACTAAAGAATTCCAGTATTACAAAGAAACGAAAAACACAAAAGCTAAAATCCTAAGGCATCAATGGCATCTCAAGAGGATAAAAGGATTCATGACTCCTTGCTAAAACATTTAGAGAGCAAGATGAGAGAGACAAATTTTTACAAAATTTTATTAACTCCTTCCACAAACATTCAGATGGAGAGCAAAATGAGAGAGTAAAATTGAAATCCCTGCTGAATATGGAAAAGGACCTCAGCAGACAAATGCACCTTGGGCTATCTAAGGCTGCAGAGGGTGTGAATGCATTGAGAGAGAAGTTGGGTCATGGACAGGGATGAGGAGTCAGCGGGGTGAGCACAAGGACATGGACCGTGGTTCAGATGAAGGAAGAGTTGGGAAAGTACAGGAAGAATTAGTGTGTGAAAGGGAGTGGTGAGATCAGGCTTGGAAACTTTTAGAAGCAAAGAGAGCGACTAAGTCAGGACAGGAATCAGTAGGGTGAGGAGGATGAGCAGAAGGAGAAAAAGACAGAAGCATGGGACAAGGAGACAAAGCTGGAGAAGTGGCTGTGGAAGAGAGGGGAGAGCCAGGAGGGCAGGCAGTGGAGGAAAGAGAAGAGGCACCTAAGAAAAAGGGAGAAGCTTGTGGAAAGGTGGGGAGAGACAGCAGAAGTGTGGGCAACAGCTGCTGGGAACAGAAAGAAGTTGCAGAAGAAGTGCAGGGATCCTGGGAACCAGGGGTTTTCCCTAAGGGTGAATGATGCTCACAGTCCCTGGTCCCACACACAGATGGCTGTCTATCATTCAGGGGGTTTAAATCCCCTGGAGAGCAACATCAGGCTTTGGGGGAGGGGTGTTGTTGCCGAGCATGATCAGGAGAAGGAAAAGAAGCTGCAGGCAGAGGGGCTGCTCACGGCCAAGTACAATTGTATAGGGAGGCTTCAAGAAGAGCTTGGTGATGAAGATGAGAGAGAGGGAAGCTTAGAGAGAAAATGACAGCATGTAGAGTCTATAGCTGTTTTGGTTTAGAGGACAGGTGTCTGTTAAGAAAGGCAGGGGCCTCTTTTTGAAATCGAGAACGTAAACTCTCTCTCCCCCCAAATTATTATTATTATTATTATAATTTTGAAATTAAGGGGCTTTCTGGCAAATATATGGGAATTAGGAATAACTGTTTTTCACTAGGAAAATTGAAGTAGGAATACAGTACTACAAAAATAAACCCTAAACACTGACAGAGTCAGAGTACAACCTGACACTTTGTCAGTCATCGTGTTGGTAGCAGTTTTACTAAATGGTGGCTACAGTCTTCTTGCAGTGACAGATGTGGTTTAGTTGAAGCAGTGGTTTTGTAGAAGGGTACAGTTTCCTTCCAGAGGTCCAGTGGTGATGTGGAGAAGTCCGGTTTTTCTCTAGAAGTCCAGTGGAGAAAGTGCTACCTTAGTGGCTCAAAATCTCTGTGTTTATCTTGGTAAGAAATGTTGGGCTCCTCTTTTTGGCTGGAGCAACTTTTAATGGGATGAAGTAATTTAATTAGTTATGCAGTGGGACTCAATGGGCCATTAGCAGAAGATAACTCTCTGGAGGAAGGATGGGTTGTGAAAAGATAAAGAACAATGCCCCACCTGGTTTCAATGGATGGCTCCTTAGCAGAATATCACTCCCATGGAGATAAGGATTACAGTAATTTCACAACTATAAGGCGCACCCTTTTGACTAAAATTTTCCCCAGAACCCGGAAGTGCGCCTTATAGTCTGGTGCGCCTTATCTGATGGACAAAGTTCAAAAAATTTGCCTTCCCAGAAGTGAGAGCTGCGAGCCACGGGGGGAGCCGGCAGGGCCATGGCTGCCAGGTGGAGGTGGGGCGGAGTGGCGGGCACGCCCTGGCCCCGTGGAGGCGGGACGGCCCCTCCAGAGGCACGCCCCGGCCCCGTGGAGGCGGGACAGCCCCTCCAGAGGCATGCCCCAACCAGGTACAGGCGGGCCCGGGGCCCAATGGCTGCTGGGTTGAGGCGGGGCCTCGTCCAGCAACTGCGCAGAGCGAGCTGGGGGCGGAGCCTCGCTGCAAAAAAATAGTGCGCCCATAGTCCAGTGCGCCTTATCTGATCTACAAAGTTGCGAATTTTGCCAACTCCCGGGGGGTGCGCCTTATAGTCCAGTGCGCCTTATGGTCGTGAAATTACTGTACTGTGTCCGTCTTCAACAGATGGTGATAGAATAGATACCTTTGATCACATCCTATATTGTAACCTAAGACAATAGCCCTAAACCAAACTGAACCCAGAGATGACCCATATGGTCAGGGTCATCACACTGCTACCAAACAGTGCCATACACAGCAACTGAGATACCCAAGTGATTTTAGGATCTGTTAAATGAAGAGGTGAGAGACCCTATAAGTATTCCCACCCTGAATGTGGAGGTTGTGTCCACACTAACCCAAGCACAACCCATAGGTGAAAGCACACAAAGAGCTTTTATATAGTGATTCAGTTATTTATCCAAGCCCAGTTCCATCCAACCAAACAAAGCCATTTCTTTGCCTGGGTGCCACAGGACTGGGCCAGAGGAGGAGGAATTAAACATTTCTTTCACCATACAAGACAATTAAGCTTAAGCGCCACACATGATGGCGAGTTTTCATGGATTTATCCTCTATTGGAGCAGTGACTTGAATATCTTTGGGCAGTTCTTTGTGGGTAGCTACCAATGCCCATGATAAACAGCATGGTATCCACACACAAAAAAAAGTGGTGTGAAAAATCTCTTTACCAAGTAGCTGCACAACTTAACCTCTTAACTAGGTTAATTCTCTTCATCCAAGAATACTCAAAGAAGTGCTGATGTTATCACAAGGCCTCTCGATGATTTTTGAACACTTTTGAGAATCTGGAGATGTCTGTCCTGACTGGATGCTGGCTAACAGTTTTCCAAAAGGTCAGGAAGGATGATTCTGGAAACCACAGTCCTGTGAGTGTCACTTCAATGCCTGGTAAAATGATGGAGAGGGTTGTTCAGGGAGGCATTGGAAAAAATCTGGAGTACAATGCAGTCACTGGTCACAAGCAGCGTGGCTTCAGGAGGGAGAAAGTCCTGCTTCTCAAACTTGATTGTCTTTTATGACAGTGTAACCCACACGTTGATGAAGACAGCTGATACCTTCTTTCTGAATTTCAGTAAAGCTTTCGATGCTGTCTCTACCAGGATCCTTCTGGAGAAAATGCCCAGCCCCTGTTGGATAAACATGTTATGTGATGGGTGAGCAACTGGCTCATGAGTCTGGCAAGGGTGACAGCGCCTGGGGTGACACCAGACTGGCAACCTGTCACTAGTGGGGTCTGCAGGGCTCCACTGTCAGCCCTGTACTCTTCAACATCTTCATGAAGGACCTGGATGCAGGACTTGAAGGAATAGTAAGTAGAGTTTGCAGACAGTACCAAATCGGAAGGAACTGTTGACTCCCTCATGGACAGAGAGACCTTAACAAATCCAAGAGATGGGCAGTCATCAACCATATGAAGTTTAACAAGGCTGAAGGCACTTGCAGGACACCCCATAGCAATCTACATCTTCCTCCTGAGGAGCAGTGGAGAGGCAGGCACCAATCTCTGAGCTCTGCTGACCAGTGACAAGACCCCAGGGGATGGCTTGAAGCTGTGTCAGGGCAGGTCAGGCTGGAGATGAGGAAAAGGTTCTTCCCCCAGAGGGTGATCGCAGAGTGACTCCCAAGGTAATGGTCCCAGCCCCAAGGCTGCCAGAGCTCCAGGAGCATTTGGACCATGCTTTCAGGCTCAGGCTGGGATTATTGGGGTGTGCTGTGCAGGACCAGCAGCTGGACTTGACGATCTTTGTGCATCCCTTCCAGTTCAGGATATTCTGTTATTCATTGCAAATCCCTGGAGGAAGTGTTGTGTGCTAAAGCACCAAGGACGGTTCCTAGTTCCTGGGCAAGAAGCAGATGCCAGCTGTCCGTTTGGCAGTTAGAGATCTCCGTGTAAACATTTTGGGTTTCTATGTTCTGAAAGGTGGTATCACCTGCACAGCAGTGTGTGGGCCTTCAGTTTAGCACTTTCTGTGTCTTGGATTACAATACAGGATGTGATAAAAGGTATCTATTCTATCACCATCTGTTGAGGGTGGGGGCAGTGATCCTTATCTCCATGTGAGATATTCTGCTAATGGGCCATCCATTGAAACCAGGGGGGGCATCGTTCTTTATCTTTTCACAATCCATCCTACCTCCAGCAAGTCATTTTCTGCTAATGGCCATTGAGTCCCACTGTGTGACTGACAAAATTACTTCATCCCATTGGAAGTTGCTCCAGCCAGGGGGAAGAGCCCAACATTTCTTACCAAGATAAAACAGAGGTTTTGGAACACTAAGGTGGCCCCTTTTCCCACTGGACTCCAGAGGGAAATGGGACTCCTCCACATCACCGCTGGACCTCCGGAAGGAAACTGCACCTTGTACAGGAGCACTGCTCCAACTGAACCACATCTGTCACTACAAAAGGACTACAACCACCATTTAATCAAACTGCTACCAACACCCTGACTGACGGGGTGTCAGGTTGTACTCTGACTTTGTCAGGGTTTGGAGTTTGTTTCTTTGTAGTACTGTATTTCTATTTTAATTTCCCTAGTAAAGAACTGTTATTCCTAATTCCCGTATCTCTGCCCGAGAGCCGCTTGATTTCAAAATTATAATAATTTGGAGGGAGGGGGTTTACATTCTCCATTTCAAAGAGAGGCTCCTGCCTTTGTTAGCAGATGCCTGTCCTCTAAACTAGGACATTCTGTCTAGAGTTGAGTCAGGAATATCCCATGGTAGGGTGCTCCTTTCCTACAGTCACTTCTATAGTGGGACCAGACCTGCAGTGTGGAGAGCAAGCTCCAGATTCAAGCACCATGCCCTCAAACTGCAGAATATTAAAGTATCTCCTCAGGAGTGCCAGGGGAAGGGGAAATATGGGGCAAGGGGCACACAGCAACACCCCAAAAAGCCCCTCAAATTGTTCCTCTGCCCTCCCCAAACCAGCCCATGTTCATCCCCAAAATGACTTCAAACTTCCCAGTAACTTTTGCATGGATTGGGGGTCATGGAGCAAGCACAAGACCAACCCCTTCCCTGCCACATCTCCCGTGGCCATGTGGGAGGAGGAGCAGTGCTAGGGGTGCAGGGGTCCCCCTGTTGGAAATGATCCAACTTTTAACATTTTCATCATTTAAAATTCATCACCCTATAACCCGTCAGCCCCCAAACCATGTCCATCACTCTTCACCCATCATCATCACCCCAAAATTCATCACTCCCCACCCACTGTAACCCTAAAATTCATCATTCCCCACCCATCACCCCATAACCTATCAACCCCCAAACCTTCTGCAGAACCTCCCCCATCCATAATCCTTCACCCTCCATCCGCAATCACTCCAAAAGCCACGCCCCACCCCATAACCCCTCACCCCCCCACCTTGTACTCCCCTCACCTGCCCCATCCTGTGACCTCAGCTGTGCCCTGGCATCGCTGTCGGCATGTCCCCTAGTCCTGCCCACGGAGCTCAGGGACCGCTACAGGGTTCCCTCGTTTTTTCATGTGCACTCGGGTCCCCGGGGCTCCATAGGCGCCTAGGAGGGGGAGGAAAACACTCTCTGGAATAGCGACCGGCGTGCGCTGGCCTTGGGGACACCCCTGTCGCTGTCAGTGTCGGGTTGACTGCAGGAACGTTTCCAGCCCTGCAGTCGCGCCCAGCACCGGCTCCTCGGGGACCCCCTGCCCGTTTCGGTCCCCTCCAGGGATGGTGGCATTCATGGTGCGCAACTTGCAGGTCTTCAGTAGGGCGGGAGGCTTGGGGGTGTCCACGGGGGTGGGATTCCATCTCCATGTGTGGTGGGGAGGGAGTCAACTTTGGGGGTTTCAGGGGCTGGATTTAGGGGGGTGGTGGGATGAGGGAAATAATTTTGGGCGTTGGATTTGTGGTTGGTGGAATGAGGCGAGTTGTGTTTGGGGGGTCCATGGAGTGGATTTGGGGTTGGTGGGACAGAGGAGGCATTTTAGGGGCTGAATTTGGGACTGATGGGATGGAGAGAATAATTTAGGGGGCTCCAGGGCTGGATTTGGAGATGGAGGGAGAGGTGAAACACTAATCTTAAAGAAATTAGGATTTCAGTTAAAAGTTAAAAGTGGAAAGTTAAAAGAAACTGGGCTTGAGATAGTTACCTGAAACTTAAATAATTGATTGCCTGTCAATTTATGTTTGCTTAGCTGTGCTTGCAATGGGAAAGGATGAAACTAGTAGGTAGGTCCAAAGAACACAAACAATTGCAACCAGAAACTCATTCTTTGCAAAACTGGAGTTACCGCAAAAGCCATTTGTATTGTCATTAATAGAAAAGGTCAGGGCGAGGAAGACTCACCTTACTTCTTCCTTCTAAGACCCCTCCCCACAAAAACGACCCCAGACTTAATTCAAGAAGCCAACCACGCATGCTTAATAGCCATTCAAGCTAATTACCATAGGAAGCAGGGATGGGAGGGGCTGGTATTATGAATATGTATTTGTTTAAACCTTTTGTCAATAAATAGACTCTGTGACCACCTGTAATTTTGCAGTGTGTATTAGGGGGCTACCCCACGCTGCTGCCCAGCGCTGAATAAACATACCCTTTCTAACTTTAAATGTTAGAGAGTCTTTTGTTCGTCACAGTTGAATATTGGTACTAGACCAATACTCTTATTTTGGTAAATCAGAGGCACCCCTAACCTGGCATCCCCACCTTGAAAGCTCCCACTTTGTGGGGTCCCAAATCCCCGAGGTGTCGCTGCCCACCAGGGGGTCCCCACCCAGTGGGTACCAACGCCAGCCCCCACAGCCCCCACCCCTGTTGGGGACAGGGGGACAGGCACCCCGTCACCCCCGTGCCCCCTGCGCAGGTGGGACTGGAGACGTTCCCCTCCCCGCTCCTCCCTCACACTGGGGACACCCCTGACCTCCCCTTTGTCACGCTGGGGTGCCCCTGAGCGGGAGGGTCTTGGTGGCACCGCAGAACCCTCTCTCTTTGCCATCCCCGAGGTGGCATCTTCGCTTTTTGTCACCGCCACCCTCCAATTTGTCACCAGCACCCCAAAGTGGGGGCTGGCCCACATCCTTACAGGAGGTGGGGAGGGGAGGAGGGTGACAACTTTTTTGGGGTCACCTCCGACCACTTCCACCCCCTGCATTCTCCCGAGAATGCTGATGGACCCTGCAACCACTGCGCTGCCCAGGCTGCAGCATCCTCTGAGGGGACCCTGAGGACTTTGCAGAGGTGGGGGGTCGCGTCCCCCGTCGCTGCGGTACCTACGCTGCTGCGCCCGCGCTCGGTCCTGTTTTCTGTCGCGGCTTCCCCGTGTGACCAGGCAGGAGTTTCAGTCACACCTGAGATGGGGAACTGAGGAGTAAAGAATAATTCATCAAAGTTAGCCAACCAAGACAATGAGGAATGCCTGATATTTAACTGTGCTTGCAAAAATCGGGAGGAAAAGCAGACTGGTTTGCGATAAACGGAACCAGAACTTCCAAATGGTGTGTGGGGGGTGCAAGGCTACCAGTGATAGGTGGTAAATCCAAAACCCTAAACCAGCAAGAACTAATCTCAAGGTCTGGACTGTGCCCAAAAGGCTAAGATGCATGCTCCAGAGACAAAGTTGAAAAGTTCAAGTGCGATGAAGAATTTGGAAGCCTTCGTCAGAGACCCCCAAAGACCCCCGAACTGAGGAGGCGCAAGCGCAAAACGACTTTTGGTTCATTTTGATACAAAGCAAGGGTAGACGGGGCTAGAACATGAATATGTATCAGGCATATTGTGCAATCCTAGACTTTTAGGGAATAAATAGAGCAGTAGTTTGAAGTTTTGGTGTGCATGCTTGGGAGGAACTATTCCCCGTGCACCTCAGTGCTGAATAAATGCGTACCTACTTTATAACTCTCATTTCTCACGAGTTATAGAGTCTTTTCCACGTATCACACCCTCACCTCCTCCTCCTCCTCTGGTAGGTGATGTCGTTTCTCCCATTGGGGATGCGCTGGTGACACCGGGGTGGGGGTGGACACCACTGGTCACTCCTTGAAGTGACTACGGTGTCATGGTGGTTCCTGGAGTCCCCCACGATGTAATAGCTGGGTGTCCTGGGATGCTGTGGTGACAATTTGGGGGTGGGTGCTCATTGTGGGGTCTCCAGGTTAGGTCGAAGACACCTCCCATCACCGCAGTCACACTCCCAGCCCGTGGCTCAGTTTTCCCCTCACTCTGCAGGGACCATTTGGAGCTGATGTTCTGGAATTGGGTTTATTTTGAGGATTTTGGGGTGGGGGCTGCTAGGATGGGCTGGTGGACCACTGTTGTAAGCCAGGGTGTGACCATTGTTCTATTTGTCCTTGCTTTCTACATCTCATATAACTTTTCCGCTGACATGCCCTATGCTTTCCGCTTAGCTCTAATTGTAGTTCTACTGTCTCTGAGGCCTGCTTTTTTTGCAGCTTTCCCAAAACCCTCTCATTTTAAGGATTCCCAGAGACGCTGCCACCAGGATGCCTCCAGTGACACCCAGCATGGGGCAATGTGACCCCACGGGTGACACTGACCCTTGCCCTGTCCCCAGCCTGTCCTCAGGGGCAGTTGCAGTCCCCTGAATGTGGTGGCTCTGGGATACTCTGGTGACTGTCACTCAACTCTAGGCCACTTGTCACCAGCTGAACAAGTTCAGCTGGGATGCCGCAGTGGTGACAGGGGGAACGTGGTGGCAGGAAATGCATAGGGCAGCACTTTACCATGGCCAAGATGAAGATACTGGTGGCATTGTGGTGGCACAGATGATGGCATTGATGCTGTCCCAGTTCATGTCCCCATCCATGTGTCCCCATGTCCCCATCCATGTCCTCATCCATGTCCATGTCCCCCTGTCACTCTCCATGTGCATCCCCTCACATCCCCATACATGGCCATGTCCCTTCCTGTCCCCATCCTGGGCTGTGTCCCCATATATACCCACATGTCCCCATCCATGTCTGTGTCCCCCATGTCTCTATCTATGTTCCCTTTGTCCCCATCCATGTCGCCTCGTGTATGTCCCACTATGTCCCAGTCCATGGGCACGTCCTCAGCCACTTCCATGTCCCTTCAGATCCCCATCCATGACCACATCCCCATCAATGTTCATGTCCCATCATGTCGCCACCCATGTCATTGTCCCCCCATGTCCTCATCCATTGTTTCTAGGTGACTCTGGGTTCCTCAAGATTGCATTGCATCACAGTGGTTTCCTGGATTTTCTGAGGCCCTACTGTGTCGCAATGGACACTTGCTTCCATCAGACTCCACTGCGGCACAGCAGCCTCCCTGGTAACACAAGGCCTTGCTGCACAGTAGTAGAGCTTTGTTTGTACTCCAGTCTTAGTAGCTACCTGTGTCCCAGGAAACCCATCTTGCTCAAAGTAGAGCCTTGGATCCATGAGATTCAACTGCATCATGATATTCCCTTAAGTTTCATGAACGTCTGATGTGTTTATAACTGACCCTTTGTTCCTTGAGATCCATTGCATCACTGTGGTCTCCTTAGCACCCTGAGGCCCAGATGTGTCATAATGGAGCCTTCATTCTGAGTTTCCATTATGTCAAAATGATCTCCTGGCTTCCATGGGACCCAGTTGTGTGCTATTTTATCTGATGCTTACCCCGCACCCTGGTAACTGTAGCAGGGCAAGCCTGGGATTAATAGCATGAACTAGGGGTAAAAGATACAAAGAGGCTTTTTTCTCCCAGGGATTCCTTGGTTTATTTCTTCATGGCTTCCAGAGGGCAAAGAGGAAGTTTCCCAAGTGCAAGGGTCTTTTCTATGTTCAGGAAAGGGGAGGAGGAACTTTGGCTTCCAGACAATAGGGTACAGCAGAAGAGATAGGGTCAGTCCATAGGTATTTCAGGAGTCACAGGAATCAAGGGACATATAATTCTTAATACATCTTGGGTAGTGGATTACAACATCTCACCGTTTTTTTGTTTAAAACATGAAAGCAGGATATTAGGTTAATCTGGATTCAAATATGATCTTTCTCATCACTTGCAGTTAGTGGGAGAGTTAGATTGTTTCAGGGTTTTCATCTGTATGTGATTAACCACTGAGATAGAAGAAATGAGACCATTAATGGCCTTTAAAACTAAGTGACGAAGAATTCTTTACAAGGAAAAGAATAACAAAGAATAACAAAATAGGTTTAACTATAGAAATCCCCCACCCAGTGAATCCCCAGCCCTTGAACAGTTTGTTGAACCAATTTTCAGATTCTTGCTTCACTTGTCCGATCAAACTGTTCATGTCTCGGAGGGCAGCATGGATGTTAGGAGCTTTCGAGGTCAGGTTCATGCAGCAAGGTCCTTCAAATTCCTGGCACTCATGTCCGTGTAACAGCAGGAGAAAATCTATGGCAGCACGGTTTTGGAGTGTGGCCTGCCTGGTAATTTCCTCTTTTTCCAGGAGGGAGCTGATGGCAGTGGATGTAAAATTTGCCCATTTGACTACCCAACACTATAGGTGTCCCAATTCATTCATAGCTTTGACTGCTGAAACCCATGGAAGAAATACGGATACAGCAATTCTTTTTGACTTGGCCCAATGAAAAATTTCAGAGTCACAATCTCTGTCCAAATTATCTGCACTTCTTTTTTGGATTTTATCAACCGATTTGTTTTTATGAGTCCAATCACTAATTAAGGTTTTGTTGGTTGCCAACAGGGACAACCGCCTGAAGGTGCATGGCCCTCCTAAAAGCCGAGAGGGAATTCCTGCCCATGCCCGATCTCCACAAATCAAGAACAATCCCTTAGGGAGGCTCTTGGGACTTGTTAGAGATGGGCTGTCTGCTGCAATGTGACTCAGAATATTGCACCACCTTTTGGCCATGAATTCCTGTCTGTATTGCCTTATGTAGTGGAATTCTTTGGTGTCAGAAGGTTTTGGATAAATTACAAGCTGAATGCAGTATTGTGCTGGATAGGAACCTAACAACTCTAATTCCTGAGGTTCCTGAACTGCTTTGGGCAAACTTTGCAGCAGTTCTTCTAAAGGAATTTTGCTCATTACTGTTTGCTGCCTACAAGGTTTGTATAATGAAATTGTGTGCGACTCGGGAAGTTCATTTGACATCTCTATTTCAAAACTGGCTGAATATTCTCCAACCTTCAAGGGAACTCTTACCAGGCAGGTGGACATAGGATTTTCTGCTGCTGCCGAGGACAGGCATATGTTTTCCTGTTGGAGTGTCTTTGCCAGGGTCACCCAGACGTTTTGACACGGCTGAGGGACGATCCATGCGGCTGCCAGACTGTTCATTGTTAACAAGATGACAACTTGGATGGGCTTCATCACGGGGTTGAGTGGAAGGAAGGTATTCTCTAAAAAGAAAACAAACATTTTTAAAACATGTTAAAAGTCTCTGGATCTGCCAGAAGGTAGTCTTCTATGTAGGTTCTCTTTCCTCTTTCTGGCGGCATCTTCTTTTTGAAGTGACTGCGACTTGCTTCTCTTCCTCTTCAGCTGGAGCTGGCTGTTTGGGGACAAAAGGCTTCACCCATTTCTGGGGAATCCACTGAGGGCCTGAGGGAGTGGATACGCATGCATAACCACGTCCCCAGGTAACAAGCTCATAGGGACCTTTTGTTTCTCATGTTTCTGGATCCCTAATCAAAACTGGTGGATGCTGAGACAACTTGAACTGTTTACCACTGTTAAAATGATGAACTACAGGAGGATTCGTGTTTTCAAATGAACAGTTCAGAAAATTGATAGTGAACAGGGCTTTACAGAGCTTCTGTTGTGGAGACATCCACACAGTTGAATTGCTCTGTCTAGCCAGAACCTGCTTGAGTGTCTGGTGTGCACGCTCAATCACAGCTTGGCCTGTGGGGGAGTGGGGGATGCCTGTCTTATGTTCCACTCCCCACTACTGGACAAATTCCAGGAACTCCTTGGACACATACGCTGGGCCATTATCTGTTTTGATTTCCTTAGGGATCCCCAATACTGAAAAGGCTTGCACTAGGTGTTGTTTGGCATGCACAGCTCTTTCTCCTGCGTGGGCAGAGGCATAAACCGCACCTGAACATGTGTCAATGCTTACATGAACATATTTGAGACGACCAAAACTGGGAATGTGTGTGATGTCTGTCTGCCACACCTCACAGCTGCCAAGGTCTCGGGGGTCAACCCCTGCACCTAGCGACAGCATGGCCTAGGAATTTGCAGCTGTGACAGGTGACCACAGTGGCCCAAGCCTGACCTCATGCTAGTGGGAACTGATGGATCAGACCTAGCACATTCTGACAGCATTGCTAGTGGCTGAGCTTTGCCTGTTGGAAGATGTGGTTGCTGTTGGGTCATGGTGATGGGACAGGGCAGCTCCAGATGGTAAATTTGCTTCCTTCACTGTCTTCCTGACTTGGAAACACTATTTTCAGTTCCAGATGTTATCAGAGCTTGTTGTTTTAGGGGTTTTTAACTCTACATAGTGTCCCATGAGCACTTGAGGTTGCATATCATTTAAAGGGAACCGGGGAGGTGGGTGTGGATACAAAGTATTGGTATGGGAACCGGGAGGGGACAAATAACTAGGAGCATTAGGGTCGGCATGGATACAAAGTAGGCACGGGGGCATAGGAAGAGACTGCCAGGTGGGAGTGGTTACACAAACAAGTACTGGAACAGGGAAAAGGTACAAACAGCCCGGGACACAAAACATCAGCAGCAAGTGGTAAATACTAACAACAATTACAGTTAACTGGGTAAACATACACAAACAACAAACAATTCATCAGCAGTTCACCTGTAACACACCTGTAGCCCATGAGGCCCAACTTGGCCAAAACAGAGCCTTGGATCCATGAGATTCTATTGCACTACAGTGGTCTGCTGAGTTCCATGAGGCTACGCTTTGTCACAATGGACAGTGAATTCTGTGTGCTACAACAGTACACAAGTGGCACCTGTGTTCTGTGAAATCCCACATTATGGAAATGGAGCTGGTGGGGATGGACATCAAACTGGCTTTGCCTACATATGCAGAGAACATAAAACTCAGACCCTTGGAGGCACCTAGCTAGGAGAGAGGACATTATTTTACATTGTGGTGAGAGAATAGAAAGAAAAGTTGTCTCATGGGTGCTAATATGTTTATCAGTCTGTTACAAAGATTGTATTGCATCACAGTGGTCTCCTGGGTGCCATGACGCCCTACCATGTCACAGTGAACACTTGCTTCCATCAGATTCCATTATGACACAGTGATCTCCCAGGTACCATAAGGCATTGCTGTACAGTAATGAAGCCTTGTTTGTGCTACGCCTGGCAATGTCCTGATGGCACCTGTGGCCCATGAGACCCATCTCTCAAAGGAGAGCCTTGGATCCATGAGATTCCATTGCACCACAATGGCCTGCTGAGTTCCATGAGGCTCCACTTTGTCACAATGGACACTGAGCTCCACGTGCCCTGTCAGTACCTGGTGTACCTGTGTGGTACCTGTGTTCCATGAAGGCCTGTGTTGTTCAAAATTGAAACATTTTTCCTAAGGATTCCTTGCATCTGAGTGGTTTCCTTGGTACTATGAAGCCACGCTGCAAAAGAGTTGATACTTGCTGCCATGAGATTCCACTAACAATGTTCTCCTCTGTTCCATT
Organism: Catharus ustulatus; assembly: GCF_009819885.2. Classification (NCBI taxonomy): domain Eukaryota; kingdom Metazoa; phylum Chordata; class Aves; order Passeriformes; family Turdidae; genus Catharus; species Catharus ustulatus. The sequence continues at coordinate 6,612,604 of NC_046249.1, read as the reverse complement.
AGGCTTGGCTGTATCACAATGGACAATGCTTGCTTGCTTGCACGAACCTTGAAAATGTCCCATTAGCACGTGGGTTCCTGAGGCCCTGCTGTGTTGACAGCTTACAGTAATTTCACGAATACAAGCTCACCATTTTGACTAAGATTTTTCTCCCAAACTAGAAATGCAGCTAATACTCAGGAGCGGCTAATATGTGAATAATTTTCTGACATTTATAACCTCAGAAGTGCCAGTCAGAGTGCCGAGCCGAGCAGCTGCAAAGCCGGCATTTCGCGATTGTTACAAATTGTTACTCTGTTGCGCCACGGGTGGAGCCTGGCTCCCTGCAGGCAGCACGGGGGGCGGGGAGAGAGGTGGGAGAGCTCTCTCCTTCCCTCCTCTGCTGCAGCCCGGGGGAGAGACGGTGGGGCCCCGTGCTGCCACTACCGCGGCTCAGGGAGGAGGTGGGGTGCTCCGTCCCTGCCCACCGCCGCCGCTGCAGGAGCGAGGGGGGCTCCGTCCCTGCCTGCCACCACGGGGCAGCGCCAGGCCGTGGTGACCGAGCCCAGCGGCAGTGGCGGCTGGCCCCCAGCAGCCCCGCCGAGCGGCAGTGCCGGGCTGGGCCACCTGGCCCCGTCAGCAGCCCTAAGCGGGCCGAGCCTGCACAGCCCGAGCCGAGCCAGTAAACCCCGCCCTGCCATGGTTCTGTTACTATTTGGCAACTTTGTTGCACGCGGGTCCTTGCTGCGAACGACAGAGCGGCTTATACTCGTGTGCGGCTTATTTATGGACAAAAACCGAAATATTTGCCAACACCCAGATATGCGACTTATACTCAGTGCGGCTTGTATTCGTGAATTTACTGTACTCCTTTTTCAATGAGATTCCTTCACCTCACAATGGTTCCATGATGGCACTCTGTGTGACAATAGAACCTTGGTGTCTTGAGATTCCCTTGTGTCACAATGGTCTCCTATGTTCCATTAGGTTCCATGAGCAGTGGCAGTGTTCCAGTGGTGCCTGTGTTCCATGAGACCCTGGTGTCTTATAAGTGACAATTTGTTCTATGAGAATCCATGGAGTCGCAATGGTCACTTGGGTTCTTTGAGGCCCTGCTGTTTCAGCAAATGACACTTCGTTCCATGGGATTCCATTGCCCCACAATTTTGTCCTGGGTTCCAAGATGCCACGCTGTATCACAATGGGCACTGGATTCTACCAGAGCTGGCAATGTCCCAGTGACACCTGTGTCCTATGAGTCCCCACTTTGTCTAAGTAGATGCTTGGATCCATGAGATTTCAGATTATTACCATGGTCTGCTGAGTTTCATGAGGCTGTGCTGTGTCACAATGGACACTGCACCCCTCGTGCTGATGCCAAGGCTACAAGGTAATGCTTGGCAAAGGCTATAGTTACGCAAAAAGAAGTTTTTCCTTTGTAATAGGGTATGTGAATGAAGCATTTTTTAGAAATCAGCAAATTTAGCAGAACAAGCTAACTGCAAACACTAACCAGTGTCTCTTTGAGCAGACAGTGTCATAGAGCATGCACAGAAAACAGGTGAAAAATTCAAGCCCAGAGAAGACTTACGAGCCTTCATCCAAAACAACCACCAGTCGACCGACCACCTCCTGCAGAAAACGTGTATGTGGTACAAGGGCTTACATAATCATGTAATGAGAAAATATGTTGCAATATGAAGGTTAGGAAAGTATCATGTACACATTATGTAAGATAGTATAAAATCTAGTACTGTGCAAAGAATGGACAAGTGAGTTTTTGGTGGAGCTATCCCCCTCACTCGTGGTGTCGAATAAACAAATACCTACTCTATAGGCCCTATACTATGGATTACTGTTTTCTTGCCTAGTTTTCAGACATCAGTTTGTGACACCGTGGCAGGACAAGACTCTCTGCCTAGCTGCAAGATCCATTAGCGTTGTGGACTCCCTTGGCATGCCCCAAGAATATCTCAGAGGGACTTTGCGCTTTACCAGCCCTCTGCAGGGGATAGACAAGGATCAACTGCAGAAAATTTAAGGTATTTGTTGATTCTTCTTGAATTTTGTTTCTGGTCTTGCTTAAGTAACTGCTGTAAGATATGGAAGACTTTCCATGAAGGGCAGTGTATCACAGGTGAAATTCCTGAACTTGATACAAGGGTTTAGAGTCCCTGAAAAAGATACAAGGGGTTGGAGTCCCCAGAAGAAGTCTAGTGACTTTTGATATTGGCCTTGACCTTCTTTTGGGTTTGATTGTGATATTTGTGGTATTTGTTATTTTGTATATTTTGTGTTGTAAGGGTAGTAGTTGTTTCCCTTGTGTTTAGGAAATTTGTGTTATGTCCTATTGTATACCAGTTCCTTGAGGATTGTGTGGAATGTGCAATCCTTTTGTTCACATTCCTTATCAGTACTGTGAAAGAGAATATTGGTGCCAACTGACTCTGAGACGCCCAGTGTGTGTTAAGTGTAGTATACGGGGAACAAATATAAAAAAAGAAATACTAACATGCTGAGAAGTGTGGAGATTTGGATAGTATTAGGAATGGGTAACACAGGAAGTAAAGATGTCATTTAAAAGAGTTTACTAGGATGTATTCTAGCACATTGGAAAGATTTGGGAGGAATCCCATGGGATACAGTAATTTCACGAATACAAGCCGCACCAATTTGACCAAAATTTTGGTGGAAACCCGGAAGTGCGGCCAATATTCCGGGGCGGCTAATACATTAACAAAATTCTAAAAGCTGCCAACACGGAAGTGAGAGCCCGCGGCAGCCCCAAGCCAAGCTGGAGCCCGGCCGGCCCCGGCTGAGGTGGGAAAGCCTGGCAGAGGCAGGGCCAGCAGTGTGGGGGGCGGGCGGCAGAGCCTGAGCCAGCAGGGCGGGGCAGGGGGGTGGCAGAGCCCGGGCCAGCAGGGCGGGGGAGCCTGGGAGAACTGGGACTAGCAGTGCAGGGGAGCATGGCAGAAGCAGGAAGGCCGACGGGTGGGGCTGCCTGGCAGCGGGGGAAGCCCAGCAGAATCGGGGCCAGCAGTGTGGGGGAGCCCGGCGGTGCAGGGGCCTGCAGTGCCGGCCAGGGCGAGGAAACGCGGCGGTGGTGCAGACGGGAGGGGGCGGCCGGCGAGCCCGGCGGCGGCGGCAGCAGCCCGGCGGTGGGGCTAGCGAACGCAGCGTGGCGCGGCTGGCGAGCCCGGCGGCGGGGCTAGCGAACGCGGCGCGGCGCAGCCAGTGAGCCCGCCGGCGGGGCTAGCGAACGCGGCGCGGCCGGTGAGCCCGGCGGCGGGGCTAGCGAACGCGGCAGTGGGGCGGTGCTGACGGGAGAGGGGGGCCAGCGAGCCCGGCGGCGGCAGCACCACCCGGCCAGCCCCGCCGAGCCGTGGCGCTGAGCTGGGCCACCCGGCCCTGTCGGCAACCATGAGCAGGCCGAGCCTTCCTGGCCCCGCCCCGAGCCAGTAAAGCCCGCTATGCCGCGATCCTGTTACTAATTGGCCAATTTGTGAAAGCTGCGCACGGATTCTCGCGACGAACGAAAGTGCGGCTAATATTCGGGGTGCGGCTTATCTATTGACAAAGACAGCAACATTGTCGAGGCACCGGGGGTGCGGCTTATAATCCGTGCGGCTTGTATTCGTGAAACTACTGTAATTTGAAGAAAGATAATTGGATTAAATATTGCAACCAATGGTGGTCTTTGTATAAATTGGAAAGTGGTGAAAATTAACCCCCAATGGGACCTCATTTTCAACTTGAGTGGCAGAAAGAATGTGGCATTCATTTGGCCCCACAGGACACTTTGGTCCTAGTTCTGGAAAGAGGTAATAGGCAGAAAATAAAGTTATGTTGTTCAGTATGTAGTATTAGGGTGGAGATGTTTGAAGTTGGCAGAAAAGCACGAGAAGCGCAATGTTATAGATATCCAAGACTTATATCTGAATTACACCAGGCCAGCTGTACGCTCCCCACCAGCTGCTCCTCCCCTTCAATTAAGTCTAAGTGGTAGTGAGGATGAGATGGATGATCCTGGTGAGGGGACAAATTCAGGACAATGTACAAGGAGTAAAACCGAGAGTTCTGCCTTTAATTGCCTGTTTAAGGCAAGTAGTGACTCCCACAGGAGAAGCTGTGTGGGTGAAAGTCCCCTTTTCTACTAGTGACCTGAATAGCTGTCCAGAATAGGTTAGGAACTATAAAGAAGATCCTAGTAAAGTAGTAAAAAGGTTTAAGTTATGTGGGTGGGAATGAGGCAGAGGCAGGGCAGAAATACCAGAGGAAGTTCAAACCTGCCACAGACTAAGCTAGGGCCAAATCAATATGCATGTTGTAAGAACAAAGGACATTGGGAACACCAGCGCCCAGAGTTAGCAGGAAAAGTACAAGAAACTTCTGTAGCCACTCTAGATGATAATGAATCATGGGGACCAGTAGATCTTACCCTAGCAGACTCACTGGTTAAAATACAGCTAGGGAATGATAAAGAAGTTGAATTTTTAGCAGATACGGAGCCACATTTTCAGTCTTGAATAAATCACTGATACCTAAAAATGAAAATCATTCAAGTAATAGCAGCCACTGGCCAGACAAAAAAAAACATTCCTCCTGAAACCGCTGAAATATAAAACCAGGAAGAAGATGGGAACACACCCATTTATTTATTTACCTGACTCACCCAAATCTCTGCTAAGCAGGGATTTGCTTGAAAATTTAAAAGTGACCATTGAGTTTAGAGAAGGAAAAATTAAATTCAAGGTACCTGAAGACAAATTGATTTTAGCATTAGAACTGACAATTGACACAAGACCAACAAACAGTAATAAATATTCATAGTAAACATTAAATCAGGTGTACCCAGGAGTAAGTGATACTGATACCCCAGGAAGATCAATATGGGCAGACCCTATTAAAATTGAGCTACAGACAGGAGTTAGGTCAGAAGTCAGTAAGCCCAGTAACATCACAATGTGTGACTTTTTGGAAGAGTAATCCAAATACAATAGTTAGGCTAGAACAAGGACTTATTAGCAGACAAATTTTTTCTGGAGATTTATGGCAGATAAGATTTTTCTGAACTCCCAAGAAAGGATGGTTTTCAATATTTACTGGTACTTACAGTAGTTTCACTATTACAAGCCGCACCATTTTGACCAAAACTTTGGTGGAAACCCGGAAGTGCGGCTAGTACTCCGGAGCGGCTAATATATTAACAAGAATGTGATATCTGCCCTTACCTGGTACCCTGCTGGTCCTGTCATGAGCAAAAATGGTTTGAAATCCACAGTTTCCCGGTGTTCCGACGATGAACCAATCAGAGAACAGTTTATTGCCTGCCTGTGGATGGCGGCTTTACTGAGGGTGGGAGGGTATTATGAGGGTGAGTTCCCTCGGTGCGTTCTCCTCTCGGCGACTTCTTCCCTCAGTGACTTCTTCCCTTGGCATGGCTGCGGAGAAGAGACTAGCGTACGATGCGGAGTTTAAATTGAAAGCAATTGACTATGCAAAAGAACATGGGAATAGACCTGCAGCTAGAGAATTCAGCATTAATGAATGCATGGCACGCAGATGGAGACAGCAGGAGGACGAGCTTCGTCTTACAAGAAAGACAAAGAAGAGTTTCCGTGGCTGTAAAGCAAGATGGCCAGGGCTGGAAGACAGACTTTACCATTGGATTTCTGAGCAAAGGGCAGCTGGCCAAAGCTTATCAACTGTCACCGTTCAGATACAAGCCAAAGCAATTGCAAATCAATTGCATATAGAAGAATTTAAAGCAGGAGCGTCTTGGTGCTTCCGTTTCATGAAGCGATGGCAGCTCTCCATCTGTACAAGGACCACAGTGTCTCAGCAGTTGCTGGCAGACTACAAGGAAAAGTTAACCACCTTCCGGAGTTACTGCAAAAGCAAGATCTCTGAAAAAAATATACAGCCACATTGTATAATCAACATGGACGAAGTCCCCCTCACATTCGATATGCCGTTGACGAGGACCGTGGAGCACACCGCAACACCGACGGTACCGATAAGAACCACAGGGAACGAAAAGACGTCATTTACAGTTGTCCTTGGCGTTTCATCAGATGGGCAGAAATTACTCCCCGTGGTAATTTTTAAAAGAAAAACCCTCCCTAAAGACAAATTTCCAAATGGAATAAAGGTTGCCGTTAATCCAAAAGGCTGGATGGATGAACAGGTAATGCGGACTTGGCAAACGGAAGTTTATGCTGGCAGACCAGATAGATTCTTTCACCCGCTACCGGGACTGCTGATCTTCGATTCCATGTGCGCACACAAAACCGATAGCATGAAAGCCATCGTGAAAAAGATTAACTCGGAGCTTGCTGTAATACTGGGTGGTTTGACCAAAGAAGTGCAGCCTCCGGACATAGGTATTATTCGTTCCTTCAAGGCTAAAATGCGACTTCTGTGGGAAAAGTGGATGGTGGATTGTGAGCATTCCTACACCAACACCGGGAGGCTGCGTAGAGCAAGTCATGCTACAGTCTGCCAGTAGATACTGGATGCCTGGGGTGAAGTAAGTGCCACAACTATCATCTGAAGGTTTGCCAAAGCTGACATCATTCCTGGACTGACCAGCAATGCCATCGAGAGTACCGAAAGTGATAACTCTGACAGTGAAGATACAGGCGATACTGGTTTGGGTTTGTTGGATGCCACCACTGCCCAACTGCTGATTTCCGATACGGAGGACAAAGAGTTCGAAGGTTTCATGGAAGATGAAGCTGCTGATGAAGCGGCTGATGAATGAAAAATGAAGCTGTTTAAAAGTTTAATTAAAGTGTGTGATATTTCTCTGTATTTTTTAAGTGTTTTCAGTCTTGTGTGGCTGCACAGCTGGCTGGGCTCACGCGGAGGGGCGGGGGGGGCGCTGGGATCACACGGAGTGGGGGGAGGCACTGAGCTCATGCGGCGGTGGGGGAGACGCTGAGCTCACACGGAGGGAGGGGGAAGGCGCTGGGCTCGTGCAGATGAGTGGGGGGAGGAGAGGCTCCACTTGGAGCTCCGCCCGCACGGTTGAGCGGCTGTTTAAAGGCAGTGTGGATCCGTTGAGAATGCTCGCAAAATGACCACACTACTGTTCGTGTCTTTTTCGGTTTGTAAATAAAACTTGCAGGGTATGCTGCTGCAGCTATTGTCTGTGTCTTTTTTCACTTGGAAATAATGTTTCCAAGGTCAGCACCTGCAGTAAGCCCTGGCGATCCCGCGATTCTGTTACTAATGACGACTTTGTGAAAGTTCGCTGCGAACGAAAGTGCGGCTAATATTTGGGTGTGGCTTGTATTGACAAAGACATGAACTTTGACGACACACCAGAAATGCGGCTTATACTCTGTGCAGCTTGTAATCGTGAAATTACTGTACTGATATTTGCTGATACTTTCTCTGGATTGCCAGAAGTGTTTGCCCTTGAGAGGACAATAAAGCTAGAGAAGTGATAAAAGTATTGTTGAATTAAATCATACATACGTATAGTGTACCTAGAGAAATATCCTCTGATAAAGGATCCCATTTCTGTACACAAATGGTGCAAGCTGTAAGCAAAGCATTAGGAATCCAACAGCAACTTCACATACCCTACAGACCACAACCTAGTGGTCAAGTAGAAAAGATTAATCATATGATCAAGCACCAGATAGATAAAATTTTTCAAGAAACTAATTTATATTGGTAGCAAGCTTACCTATTGCCCTTATTAGACTTTGAATAAAACCTAGGTCTAAAGAAAAAGTTTGAAATCCTTTATGGCAGAACTTACATAATAAATGTTATTCACAATGAAAATTTGGTTTGAGTTGGCTCAAATCAGTATATCTTTGAATATTTAATGGATATAAACAAAAAATTACACCAGGAGTTTAATACTGTGTTTGAGAATCAACCAAAACAGCCAGACCATAAATTGAATACGACTGGTCCTGTTGACTGTGTGAAAGTGTGTGTTCCACTATAAAAACCAGGGAAGGATTCTTTTTATAGATTTCTTGGATGAAAACAAAGCCCAATCATGGCAGTATTATATCTGAGAACCATTTAATGATTATAAAAAATAAAGGGTAAATGTTTCTTTTAAGGGAGGGGAGATAGGAAAAGGGGCAAAGAGGGGGAAAAGGGAGAGGGAAAAAGAAACAGAAGACAGGGACAGTGTTACTCCAAGAATTCTGACTCTTTATCACCTTCAATTTGGCAGACACCCTGTGCGTGCTGCGTACCGCAGTGTGTCTGCTTAGCTCCCATGGCGGCCTGGGTCCGATTTCCAAGTGACGGAGGCAGCATGTCTCTGGTGATGGCGACAGATGGCGGCTACAAGCTATGGCTATGGGTTGCAGACAGCAGCTCCAGGTTGCTGTGTGGGCAGCAGCTGTGGTAATCACGATGGTGGCAGCGGCCATAGCTGGATGCCGGCGGTGGCAGTCACGGTCAGATGCTGGATGCAGGCAGTGGCAGCTGCGGTCACAGCCGAGGAAACACAATGGCGATAGTGGTTATGGTTAGATGACCTGGTTTTATGGGCAATTTTTTTGGTGGGCATTTTTCGCAAGCATCCGGGTATTTGTCTCCACCTGCAAATGGGGGTGGTGGGGAGGCCACTCCCAGTCTAATCATGTAAATTTGCTCTGCCCTGCTTAGCTCATTGTTTTGGTGCTTCTCATTAGCCCGACTTTTGGGGACATGGGCATCTACATGATGCACTTTCACAGGTAGCTTCTCTACCCAACTGGCAATGTCTTTCCACTCATCAGCAGACCAGATTGGTTTTCCCCTATGTTATCAGTTATCCTTTTTCCACCTTTCCAGCCAACCCCACAGAGCATTGGCTACCACCCAATGTCCAGGGCCAGCTGAACGACTTTGAGTTCAGCAAGTTGACTTGATCCACCTTCTCCTTTGGAAACTTGTGCAACCTGTTATGTGGGGCTCCATACAGCTGCTTTCCACTTCCAGTTTATCCCAACAATGTGACAGGAACCATCAGTGAAAAGAGCATAGCATATTTCATCTGCTGGCAGTTGTTCATACAGTGAGGCTTCCTCAGCCTACGTCACTTCTTCCAGCTCCTTTTCATCAATGAGACCAAAGTTTTCACTTTTGGGCTGGTTTGTAATTATCTTCAAAATACCAGAGCAATTTGGGTTTCCAATAAGGGCGTGCTGCATGATGAGGCCAATCCACTTGCTTTATGTGGCATTGGTGGCACACCAATGGGTAGAGGGAACCTTTCCTTTAAACATCCACCCCAGAAAGTAGGGGTCACCAGTACTTACTTTGTGCTGTGCCTTATGCTGCTGCTTCATTCTGCTTTTAGAACCTGACTGTGAAGAGAAGTCCCCCCAAGAGAGCAAAGCCTGCTGAAAGATCTGACATCCTCTCCTTAAGCAAGGGATGGAACAGCACACGCTGCTGAAAAGATTTCAACTGTTCTCAGGGCACACAGAAAACTGAAACTGTTTCACTTGCTATTAGGTTGTATATATAAGGAAGGTCTGAAATGTCAGCTTTCAATAAAATCAGTCTTAGACAGATTAGATATATATATATATGTAGATATGTTAGACAGATTCAGCTTAAATATTTCCTGTGGTGGCGACAGTCTTTTAAGCCCAGCCCTCTCTCTCTGCTGTTTTAATTCCATGGGTTGTTGCCTTTTATCCCTTCCCATGGGCAGGCTGGTGTTCAGTCATCTCCAGGACATCCCACATTGTTGTGACCTGGGAAGACAAAAACCATCACTCTAAATGTCCCTCCTTTCCTCCTTCACAAGCGCCCCCTTGCTGGGGCTGTGACAGGAGGCCCTAGTGCCTCAAGACAAGCTGTCTCCTCACAGCCCTTGGTGACACAAATGCTGATGTGCTCCAGGGCACCAAGACTTGGCTTCTCTTTATCCCTACCTGTCATCATTGTGTGATATATGTTATAAAGTAATTCGTGCTTTGTGAAAGATAAATCATGTTTGTATAAATAAAGAATTTAATAAAGTAACTTTAGGTACACTGAACCACAGAGAGGAGAAAGATTGCTTCACCAGATTCCAGCACTGCAGGTGCTAACAACGCTGCAATTAGCAAGTTAATAGAACCAGCCCCAACAGAGGTAACTCTTTATGGAACAGTCCAGAAAAGTCCCTGGCCATGAGGACTTGATAATCGACACCGATCAAGATAACCAGGGTCCTCAGGAAAACCTACATTTCAATACCCAGTTCCAGTAAACCAAAATCTGCACACATCAAAGCTCATCACTGCGTCCGAAACTGTTTTTGTCCAGTCCACAGTAGAGAAAGGAAACTACATGAATATGGGAATCCACAGCAGCAACAAAGGAACTCTTGCCCCAGACCAGAAAAACTGTATAAAAACTGACTGCCCAGGGCGGCATTTGTGGACACAGGGAGATCAGATGCGATAGAAGTCAGATCAACGTGTGTGTTCACCCAGCACCTCACTCAGCACTGTACCCAGGCTCGGTGTTGTCTTTTTAGTGGTGGCTTCCCAGGACCATATTTTCAGTTGCAAAAATAAAAATCGTTGTTTTAATATTTTTAAATTCGTTTATTACCTATAACAATTGCTTCCAGTTTCCTGCTCTGACTGGGACCTGGGGACACTTTCTTACTTGTGTCCCTCAGTGGGACCCATGAACAGTATCAGAAACTTTGGAGTTTGATTCTGACTTTGAACTCTGGAGAGGTTTCTGCAACTCCCTCTCAGGGACTGATGTTTAGGCCCTCAGCAACAAAGCCCTGAGATGATCATTAATGTCCTTGTGCTGTGTCTGTGCTGCTGAGCTGGGCTGGGCTCCTGTCACAGAGGTAGCTCCTGGCAAGTGCAGTGCTGCAGAGAGACCACTCTGCCCAGAAACAGCTCCTGTGTACAGCCCAGCCAGGCTGGGGCACTGCCAGGGCATCTCAGGGACACAAGCAGGGCACAGACAGAGCTCACAGGTGCTCAGCACTGGCAGAGGTTATGTGATGTCCCAGAGGGAGCTGTGTCACAGCGGCACCTCTGTGGCCATGTCATGGAGGCACAGAGCAGCTGTGATGTCAGAAAAGGACTGTGTGACAGCACAGAGTAGGCTTTGCAAGGTCATAAATGTGGCTATGACATCACAGAGTTTGATGTCATAGCATAAATGGGAAGGGATAGAGGTCATTGAGCGGCTACGACATCATAAAAGAGACTGTGAAATCTCAGTGTGCTGTGACATCACAGTGTGAATGTATGACATCACAGAATGGGTTGTGTGTAATCGCTGAGTCGGTTGACATCACAGAGCAGGCTATGACATCAGAGGGTGGATTTATGACACCAGAGTGGGTTGTGACATCACAGGCTGGTAGCCATGGTAGTTGTGACATCATAGACCTGGCTATTACATCATAGACTGGTATGTGAGATGATAGAGCAGACGCTGCCACCATAGAGTGCAGCTCTGTGACATCAGACAGCAAGCTATGACATCACAGAGCAGATGTGTGACCACCATTTCCTGTGACATCACAGAGAGGGCTGTGACATCAGAGTGACTTGTGCCATGACAGGGTGGCTCTGTGACATCACAGAGAGTCTGTGCCATCCTAGAGCAGCTGTGACATCACAGAATTGTGGTGTGACATCCCAGGGCAGGTCGTGTGACCGCATAGTGTCGACTGTAATATCAGAGTGGGCTGTGACAGGTCACAGGTGGCTGTGTGACATCACAGGGGGGGGTGTGTGAGGTCACTGGAGAGGTCACGCTGCCCCAGCCCCCCTCACAGCTCCCCTTAGAGAAGTCCAATGCTGCTTACGCACAGCGGGGCAAGAGTCACTCTGCTCCTGACTGGACACTTCAGGCACACCAAGGAAACAAAGCAACAGCAAAACCAAACAAAATCCAGACAATCAAACTGAGAAATTAACCAAGAACTGTCCTTGTGTATGTGCATGTGCATGTGTGTGTATGTGCATGTGTGTGTATGTGCGTGTGTGTATGTGTGTGTGCGTGTGTGTATGTGCGTACGTGTGTATGTGTGTGTGCATGTGTGTGCATGTGTGTGTGCGTGTGTATATGTGCATGTGTGTGTGTGTATGTGTGTGTGTGTGCGTGTGTGTGTGTGTGTGTTGAGCTTAACAGAGCTCTAACTTAACAAGACGTAACCTTATATCTTAATTTTAACATATACCTTAAACTTGACAAAACAACAGCAAATAGCGAAACAACAGCACTTAACAGTATTTAACCTAGTTTATAACCTATGATATAGCAATTTAATAGAGGAATAACACTTAGCAGCATTTAACTTAGTTTACACCTTGTGACTTAACCTTGCTTATAGCCTGACTGATTCAGATATCCAAGGCATCAAACCCCTCTGAGAGCAGCATTTCTGCCACATTTGCCAGGGCACAGGAACTCGTGTGTGCACACAGACAGAGTCAGTGCCAGGGCCTGTGAGCAATTCTCCTGGAGGGCAGGGAAATGCTCACTCCGGATGCTTTGGCATCTCCCCGGTGGCTGAAGAGCTGAGCTTGGAAGAGTCGGGGATGGGCCCAGGCTCTGTCGTTGTTCAGGGATGCCCCATGTGCAGCAAACGAGAGAGTTCCCTGCTCAGAGAGACCCCACTCACAGGGAGGTGCTGGCCCAGGAGAGCTCCAAGGGCTCCTTGTGCAGCGCTGTTTGTAGGGCCCCATGAGAGGGGCTTCAGTCACAGCAATGTTTCATCCTGGCTGCACTTGGCATCCACAGCTTTCCTTGGAAGGGGGACAACAGGGATGTTGTGCCACTTAGGGAACAAAAACAGTGCCAGGGCTGCTCCTAAAGGAACCAGGAGCTTGTTGGGCAGCAGCAGCGCATGGAAACATGAGCTCCAGAGGAGCTGAGCCCATGGACTGTTGGCCAAAGCTGAGCTGAATGAGCTTTTCTCAGCTTGTAGGGTGGCCTGAGAAGGGGAGGGGGGAATGCACCAGCACAGGGCTGGAAGCAAGGGACCGTTGTGACACTATAGGGCCCAATGGAACCAAGGAGAACGTTCTGACACTGTGTGGCACCATGGAAACAAGGATCCATTGTGATACCATGGGGCCTTGTGGAAGCAAGGGGACCTTAGTGACACTGGGGGGCTCCATGAGACCTGTAGAACCAAGGAGACATTGTGACACTTCAGGGCATCATAGAACCAAGGATCCATTGTCACTGAAGGTGAATCATTATGAGACTCTGAGGTCTCACGCAACCAAAGAGACTATTGTGGCAGTACAGGGAATCATTGAACCAAGAGGCCACTGGGACACTGCAAGGTCTTATCAAATCAAGAGTCCATTGTGACACTGTGGAACCACAGGAGACCATTGCGACACTGTGGAGACTCCATGGAGCCAAAGGTCCATTGTGACATTGCAAGGCCTCATGGAACCTTGGTAAGACCATTAAGATACTTCATAGCCTCATGGAGCCAAGGGGCCATTGTGACACTGAGGGGCATCATAGAAACAAGGAGACCATTTTGAGTCTTTGGGGCCTTGTAGAACCAAGAGGACATTGTGACACTGCAGGGTCCCATGAAATCAAAAGGCCTATGCAACAGCCGAGGGCCCCGTGGAACCACAGAGACCGTTGTGACACTGCAAGGCCTCATGGAACCAAGGAGTCATTGTCACTTTGCAGGGTCCAGTGGAAAAAAGAGAACATGTAACAGGTCTGGTTAGGCCTCCTGAGGGTTGCCTGACTGGTCCAGCTGACCTTGGCATGTTGAGTATCTCTTCTTATCTGCTACTGAAACACTGGGGCTCTGTGCTTTCCTTCCTATGGAAAAGAACTCTCTTCCTCCAGGCACCCATGGTTGAAATTGGGATTTCACCTCTAAATTTCCTTATATCCATTAATTGTTCCCATAGGAATATTGCCAGGACAAATCTGTCTGTCTGTCAATAGTTTCAAGACGGTCACCTCTCATCTGTCCCCAAAACACTAGGGAAGGCTCCGTGCTTTCCTTCCTATGGTGCCCATGGCAAAAATTGGGATCCTACCTCCAAAATTTCTTATATGCAAAGACCACTCCCAGACAAAATCTGCCATTATTGACAAGTCTGGCTGGCCTTGACCTCCTGAGGACTGGCTCTCACCTGCCTTCCAAACACTGGGGCTCTGTGCTTTCCTTCTTATGGAAAAGAACTGTCTTTCTCAGGCAGATGCCCATGCCAAAATTGGGATTTCCCCTCCAACACTGCCTGCTGTGAGAGCCAGGAGGACATCATTGGCTCAAAATATTTCATGTGTTTGTGGGGAAGGAAGAGGCAGGTGGTGCCATGCCCTACCCTGTAACCCCAGCACTGTACTGCCCTGTTACCCCAAACCCCCCAGAGCCTCTATCCCTGCCCAGCAGTGTCTGCCAGTCCCTGGCACACCAGGAACAATGTTCCACATCCACCTCTGGAGCCCTTAGCCCAGCTTCTGTGTGGCCAAATGACCAGAGGTCCCACCTGGGGAAAGAGGGCAGGAAGACCAAGGGCATTTAAGGCTGAACACAAGGCAAGCACACAGCCTGACTCCATCCCCTCCTGGAATTTCTATCTGCATACCACTGGAATCCAGGAGTTGGTAGCTGTGTGTGTGCTTCTCTGTATCTTTTCTGTCTTTCTTTCTTTCTTTCTTTCTTTTTGTGTCTTCTTCTAATTCTGTCCTCTTGCTAATTTTGAGTACAGTAATTTCACGATTAGAAGCCGCACCGTTTTGACCAAAATTTTGCTCCCACACTGGAAATGCGGCTTACACTCAGGACCGGCTAATATGTGAATATTTTTCTGACATTTCCAACCCCGGAATTCCAAACCGAGTCAGTGCAAACTGCCAAGTCGAGCATCCGCCAGTAAAACCCAGCATTTACACAATTGTTACAAATTGGTTACTGTGTTGCGTGGCGGGTGAAGCTGCTCCGTGCAGGCAACACGGTGGGGATGGCGGGGTGGGTGTGGGGGGAGAGGCAGGGGAGCACCCTCCTGCTGGCCCCGCAGCCCAGGGGGAAGGCGGGGGGCTCCCGTCCCCACATGCCGCCGCCACCGTGGGTGCCAGCGGGCTCCAGCCCCGCCTCCCACCCCTGCCGTGGGTGGCGGTGGACTCCGTGCCCCCCTGCCACCGCAGCGCAGTGCCGGGCCAGGGGGAGCGAGCCCAGCGGCGGCCAGCCCTGAGCAGCCCCACCAAGCAGCAGCGCCGAGCTGGGCCACCTGGCCTAACCCCAAGCCCGCACAGCCTGAGCTAAGCCAGTAAACCCCGCCATGCCGCAATTCTGTTGCTATTTGGTAAATTTGTTGCGCATGGGTCCTTGCTGCGAACAACAGAGCGGCTTATAATTGGGTGCGGCTTGTGTATGGACAAAGTACTAAATGTTTGCCACGACCCAGCGATGCGGCTTATAGTCAGTGTGGCTTGTAATCGTGAAATCACTGTAACTTAAAATTGACCAAGCAAAGAGTTTGTGAAGTTGAATGGGCCAAGTTAATACTTTGAGAAGTGTTTTTTATTGATTGTCGTATTAAACCTTTTGACAAAGTTCTCTGATTTTCTAAAATTGCTGGTAAAGGGTGTTTTATTGTTTTGATTTCTTGAGGACCTTGTCAGTATTTCTCCAGTGCATCCAACTTGGAGTACGCAAACAACTGTAATTGTTTTTAAATCTCTCATTGAGAGAGTTGTTTGGGGGATGAGAGTCAGGACTTGTCTGTCCTGCTTGACACAGTCCAGGCAAGCTTGTCACAGCCACATTCCACAGTCCATTTCTCACCTGGACCCGCTGGTGCCTCTGAGTTCTGCTTCCCCAGCCCCAGGGATGCTCTCCTTGTCTGCCCATTCCCTCACGGTCTCTGGGCAGGGATGGCCTCAGTAGGGGTTGCTGACATCGTCAGCATCTTGGAGACTGTTGCCCAATTCTACTGCTCCAGAGGCTTGTTCAGCCTTCAGCTCTTCAGTTCAAGAATTCGGTGCCAAAGGCTCTTTAACATTTAAAACACCCTAACAAGACAAGCCTCTGGAAATCATTTAAATCTTCAATTCCATTGTGGTTAATTAGACAGATTTCAGAAGTGTATTGAAAATTAATATATTAAATTAAAAACAATGAGAGAAAATATTTTTCCTGTTTATTATTTTCTTATTTTTACACTATCAGTAATCTCCAGTTGATATTGATCCCCTGCCCTTCTTAATGCAGTCTGAATAGATATGAAAATCAAGACCCTTTATGTCTGACAATCAGACTCTGACCCTACCCCCCCCCCCCCCCATCATTGTCCCCATCTGTGGTAATTCCATCCTCTCTCCAGTCCCTCTGACTCGCTCTTGACCAGAGATTGATGGGAATTCCACATTGTCGCTGTACGGCTAGGAAGCGGTGAAAGGAACACAGCAACATGACCCCTCCTGCATGCAGCAAGAAAGAGCACTTTATTACAAACCAGTCTTACATTTATAGAAAGGATCGGAGACAGGGAAAGAACAGTAGCTCATTGATCCAGAGATAGCAACACCCCTTGTCATGGCTCTCATGCATCTAGCAGGTGTTTATCTTATGTTATAGCTCTTTCTATGTTTACCTTTGAGAAAGCTTCAAGGTTGGGGAAAAGAAACCCGAGCTGAGATTGAAAAAGTTCTCAGCCTGCGAAAATCCTGTTAGGATTTTTCCCTGAGCCTTTAGCAGCATCCACACTGCATGGACAAAAGCAAAAGACAAAGGAGGTTCACACTCTGGGATAATGCCCACGTTCATTCTTGAACCGTGTCCGAGTAGAGAGAGAGAGACAAAGGCATCACGGGGAATTTTAAAGCCAGGAGGAGTGGAGGAGCCAAATCGCTGCCAATGAGATCACGCTGGCTGGGAGGGGCTAAGGGTGGGCTGAACCGTCTTCACAGACCTCGGGGAGATCAGGGCAAGCCATTTTCTCAGTGCAATATAAAACATAACAGTGCAATACAACACCCATCCAAGCCCTGGGACTCAGAGCAGCCTTATGCAAATCTGAGCTTTCTCCACTCCAGGCAGGACTTGCAACTCTCAGCTCCTTGGCACAAACTCCCACCTGCGTTCCTTGGAAGGAGCTGCCTGAGACACAGAGGGATGTTCATTTATTGTCAGTAAACAAAACCTAAGAAAGACACAGAGCCATAAAAAGCAAAAGTCATCCTTCTGCTGGATATTAAATCTGCTTTCCACAGCAAACAGTCTTAGACCAGTGGAAAACACATTCTGTGCCCAGCACAGATCTCAAGGTCCCCCCAAACCCTCCCTGCCCCAATTATGTCCAGATTTGCTCTTTGCACAAACAAGTCACACGTTGAAATCAGGAGCTACCTCCACGCCCAGAGGGAGGAAAAGACAGAAAGTGACTGAAGAGCACTCTTGTGCAGAGCTGCTGCTTCAGAGGCTCACCCTGCACCCTGGTAACTCTGTAGCAGGCCAAGCCTGGGACCAGCAGCATGAACAAGGGTGAAAGATACAGAGAGGCTCTTTTCTCCCTGGGGGTTCCGTGGTTCATTTCTTCGTGGCGTCCAGGGGGAAAAGAGGAAGTTTCCCAAGGACGGGGGGCTTTTGTAAGGTCAGGAAGGGAAGGGGGAATTGGCATCCAGCCAATAGGGTAAAGCAGAGGGATAGGGTCAGTCCATAGATATTACAGGGGTCAAGAGTCAAGGGACATACCATTCTTAATACATCTTGGATAGTGGGTTACAACACAGAGCTACAGCTGCACTAATCCCAGCATTCTGTTCACAAGAACTTGATCCAACACCCTCTGCAGCATCTGTTCCCTGGCTAAAAATCTGCCTGGATGACCAGGACCAAGGGGTGCTGGGGAATGGAACCACATGCAGAGGTGTCACCAGGGCTCAGGATTGGAGCCAAATCTGTTAAATCTTTTTATTATTGATCCAAACGAGGGGGTAGAGGGCACCCTCAGTCAGTTCCCAGGTGACCTCAAGCTGTCTGGGAGGGGCTGTGCTGCAGGGCAGGAAGCTCTGCAGAGGGATCTACACAGGCTGGAGCCATGGGCCCAGGACAATTGGATGAGGTTCACCAAAGCCAAGGTCCAGGTCCTGCCCTGAGCTCACACCCACCCCAAATCCCTGGCTATGCCTTGCCCCTGATCTCCACAGCCTGCCCTGTTTCCTTCATCCCTGCGTTGCCAGGGACTTTCTGGGACAAGGGTATGCTGTGGGTATGGAGGGAGGACCAAGTGCCACTACTGCAGTGGGCACCACAACTCATCAGGTTTGTGGCCATGCTCTGCACAAGCAGCACTGGGGACTTCTCTGAGAGCAAATGTTGAGGTGGAGCTGGGTAGAGTGACCAGCCCAGTGACTTCACACAGCCCCCCTGTGGTGTCATAGCTCACACTGTGATATCACAGCTTGCTTTGTGATGTCACACAGCCCCTCTGTGATATCACAGCCCCCTCTCTGATGTCACAGTTTGTGCTGTTGTCACAACCTAGTCTCTCATGTCATATAGTCCCTATGATATCACAGCTTGCTCTGTGATTTCACAGCCAACTTTGCGATGTCACACAGCTTGTGATTTCACAGCATGCTGAAACACTAATCTTAGAAAAATTAAAATTTTAGTTAAACTTAAATAACTGATTGATCGTCCGTCATCTCATGTTTGCTCAGCTGTGCTTACAATGGAAAAAGACGAAACTGGTAAGCAGGCCTGAAGAAGCACAACAATCGCAACCAGAAACCCATTCTTTGAAAAACTGGAATATCCCCAGAAATCATTTGTATTGTCATTAACAGAAAAGGGTCGAAAGTTCAGAGCAAAGAAGACTCGCCTTACTTCCTCCTTTTAGGACCCCTCCCCACAAAAACGACCCCAGACTTAATTCAAGAAGCCAACCATGCATGCTTAATAACCATTCAAGCTAATTACCATAGGAAGCAGGGGATGGGATGGGCTGGTATTATGAATATGTATTTATTTAAACCTTTTGTCAATAAATAGACTCTGTGACCACCTGTAATTTTGCAGTGCGTATTAGGGGGCTACCCCACGCTGCTGCCCAGCGCTGAATAAACATACCCTTTCTAACTTTAAATTGTTAGAGAGTCTTTTGTCTGTCACAGTTGAGTATCGGTACTAGACCAATACTCATATTTTGGTAAATCAATGCTCTGTCATGTCACTGCCTCACTGTGATGTCACACAATCATTCTTTGATGTCATATAGTTGCTCTGTGATGTTGCACAGCCCCCTCAATGATGCCATAGTTGCTCGATGACCTCACACAGCCCACTCTGTGATGTCATAGCCCACTATGTGAACTCATACAACACGTCCTGTGATGTAACACAGTCCCTTTCTGACATCACAGCTGCTCTGTGCCTCCATGACATAGTCACAGAGGTGCCTCTATGACATAGCCCCCTCTGGGACATTACATAGCCCCCACTGTGATACCACAACGGTTCCCTGAGGTCACTGTCCCTGTCTGGGATATCCTCTGGTGTCACCTTTGGGGCCAGGTGAGCAGGTGGCCTCCAGGAGCAGGCCTCCTGTGCCTGCAACGCAGGCTGCAGAACCTCTGCACCACCCCTGACAGCCACAAGTGTCCATCCTCGTCCTGGTGGACCTGGCACTGCTTGGAATCTAGCTGTGGAGCGACTGTTGGGTTCAGGGATGTGGGTACCCTCAGGAGCCACCAAACCCTTCCTGCCCTGCAGGTGCCAGTGGCAGCCCCAGGGCTGTGCCCATTCCCGTGTCACCGGCCCCGCAGGTGGTAGGGCTGTGTTTCCCTCCCGGGGACGGGGCCCTGCGCAGTCCTGGCACCTCAAACCCCGAGGGGTGCCGTGGGAGATCTCACCTGGGCACAGACGCTCAGTAGGGAGCTGTCCAAGGTCTGGGGGTTGTGGCACAGCAGGGACAGCCCCGAAGCACCTCCGGCCGCCTCCAGCTCGGTCACAGCCAATTCAGCGCTGCCAAGGGCTGGGATGCCATTGGTCCCCCTCAGGGACACCCCAGGACCCCCTGAGCCCAACCCTTTGCCCACACCTCACCAAACCCTGCGGATCCCGTGGTGCTCAGGGGGCGGGATGGGAACCCGCCCCTCCCGGGGGGAATTTTGTCACCTCCCTTGCCCTGTCACCACCTACTCGGGGCTGCTCAGGGGTCCCAGCACCCCTGAGGGGTCTGTGGCACTGGTTTGCAGCGTCGCCCAGAAGCTGGGGAGGGGCCACCTCTCTGCAGGAGGGGCCTCCACCTTCAGCCAGGAGTGGCCACGAAGGAACGAGCCTCCCGCAGCCTGGGAAACTGCCCCTCCTGCACCAGCCGGGGGACAGCCCCACGTCCCCCCGAGCCCCGGGGGATCCCCAAACCCTCCAGCTCCCCAGCACGCTGCTGTCTTCCTTGGGGGGGCGGGACGAGCTGGTTCTCCACGGGGCTGCCCTCCCGGCTCGCCGCCCGCTCGGTGCTGATGTCGCACAAGTGCTGAGCGCTCCTGAAAGGACACTGCCGGGATGACACCGCCACCATCCTCCTCCCCACGCCACGGGATCCCTGTCACAGCCGCCTCCAGCAACCCGGAGTTGCCTAGGACAGCAGGCAGAGGTGGATGGCAGGGTGTCCTCAGGGATGTCAGGCTGTCCCAAGTGCGTGACACGGTGCCCATCTTGGCAATCTGGGATGCCTTGTGCCCACTGTGGGATGCCTGCAAGCAGCTCCAGGTAAGAGAATCCACGTCCCACAGTCACCAGTGAGCACTGGATGAGGAAGAGAAGGAGGAAGAGAAGGAGGATGGGGAGGAAGAGGACGAGGAAGAGGACGAGGAAGAAGAGAAAGGAGGAGGCAACCTGGTGGGGCTCCCCTGGGTGAAAGGGTAATCAGTGACAGAGTACTCCAGGGCAGGGCTGACCGGATTGTTCAGCAGCTGGAAGTGGACCAGCCAGGGAAGAAGAACCTAATAGGGACTGCAGAGGGGTCTCAGTGCTGCATCCTCCGGAGAGCACAACCCCAATCAGCTGTCAGAGAGCCCCAGCCAAGTAAGGGGTGTATCTGATCCTGGACATCACAACCTGGCTGCAGGACTCCTTGATGGTGCAGAGGTGGTTGGGGGAAAAAGCAGCAGCTCAGATCCTCTGTAGCCAGGGCGAAGAGCATGTGACACATGGGCAGTATACCTGGGGATGGAAAGAGAGGCTGGAACTCCCAGTGAGGATGGGCGTGGAACCTTGAGCCCATGGCCAGGACCTCAAGTCTATGGCTGGGATCCAGAGCCCATGGCCAGGACTCCCTGTTGAAGACAAGCACAGGACTCCAAACCCACAACCAAGACTTCAAACCCCAAATAAACTGTAATCCAGAGCCACAGTTTCATTTTTAGGGTCCAAAATTCCCTGGCTTGGGTCCAAATCCCCATTTATATACTCCAAGCACTGCTCTTAAGGTGTCAAGATGAATCCAAAGGGCTAAAAGCATCATTTTGAAGGCCTCAGGTCTGTTTTGGAAGGTCCAAAGTCTCATTTGTAAAGACCAATGTCTCATTTTCAGGCCCAAACCATCTTTGAAACTTCCAAAGCTTCACTGTCAGGGGCCAAAGCCTCCTTTTTAGGATTCCATTTGGCAAGCTCAAAGCCTTCTTTTA
This sequence comes from Catharus ustulatus, assembly GCF_009819885.2. NCBI lineage: Eukaryota > Metazoa > Chordata > Aves > Passeriformes > Turdidae > Catharus > Catharus ustulatus. Next base: position 6,591,013 of record NC_046249.1, on the reverse strand, counting down.
AGCCTCTAAAGAGGATTTACAGGATGTAAATCCTTGGTTTGTGGTATTGTAGCACCCCTAAGGGCATTAAACATAACTTCAGAGTTCAAACCCTCCTTTTCATTTTCAAAGACTCATTTTTAGGGCCCAAAGTTTCGCTTTGAGGACCCAAACCCTCATTTGTAAGCGTTCAAAGGCCTCTTTTACAGCTCAAAAATTCCGCTGGAATGTCCAAACCCCTCTAATCAGCTTAAAGGTTCATTTCTTGAGGCCAGAGATTACCTCCTTTGCTCAGTCCAAAGGATCATTTGTAGCATCTCACGTATTCTTTTCTTGTAAAGCCACTGTTTTGGGGCAAAAATCCTCATTCCTAGTCTCCCATTCTCTTTTATTACTCACAGACTTTTTTAGGGCCCACAGTTTCATTTGGAGGACTCAAAACTCATTTGGCAGAGAGAAATCTTCTGTTCCCCTTCCAAACTTGCATTGAGAAGGTCAAAAGCCTTGAGTTTTCTTCCCAAAGTCCTAGTTTTGGCTCCCAAAGCAGCTATTTTTAACCTACAAAACCTCAGTCTTAGTGTCCAAAGTCTCCATTTCAGTTTTCAACCTCTCCTTTTGACAGTCCAAAACACTGGCTTTTTTCTCCAAAACTTCGTTTGCACTCTAAATCGGCATTTTTATTATCCAAATAGTCATTTTTAGGGTCCAAGACATATCTTGCTTGTCCAAACCTTCATCTGCAAGATTCAAAGCCCTCTCTTATGGCCCCAAGCCTCATCTACAGAACCCAAACCTTTGCTTTTAGGCTTGAAAGAACACAGACCTGCTAGTTCAATTTCAGAGAAAGCAGTAAAGATGCTCAGTGGGCTGGAGCACCTCTCTCAAAAAGACAGGTTTGAGTGTTTTTGTCTGGAGAAGAGAAGGCTCTAGGGTCTTCTAGCACCTTCTAGCCCCAAAACCATCGCCAAGAGAGCTGGAGAGTGACATTGCACAAAGGGGTACAGAGTGACAGGGTAAGAGGGAATGGCTTCAAACAGATAAAAATTAGATTTAGATTAGGTTTTGGGACGAAATTCTTCCCCAAGAGAGTGGTGAGGCCCTGGCACAGGTTGCTGAGAGCAACTGTGGTTGCCCCATCCCTGGAAGTGTTCAAGGCCTGATTGGACAGGGCTTGAAGCTACCTGGTGTAGTAGAACATGTCCCTGCCCATGACAAGGGAGTTTGAACTAGATGATGTTTAAGGTTCCTTCCAACCCAAAATATTCTAGGATCCTATTGTTCTGTGATTTGATGATTCTATGAAAGTTTCCTTTTTAGGAACCAAATACTTTTATGTCCCATATGTGTATTTTTAGAGTCCAGTGACTCATGGCTGTTCTGCTGCACCTGCCAGGAGCCTGGCCTGGCCTAGTGTCTCCATAGGCTCCAGCTTCCTGGTGGAGATGTTGATGGTCACCTTAGGGAGACAGCACTGCTGGCTGTATTCTTTTAGGTATCTGTGACACCTTGAACCTGGGAGGGAGGTCACCTGGAGGGTGAATCAGGGCTTTCCCACCCCCTTCTCCAGCAGAGGCACTTGCAGCCACTTGTCCAAGCACAGATGACTGTGGAATATGTTCAAAAATGGAGCCTCCATGACTCACTCAGTAGCCTCTGTTGGTGCTCAGCACCCTTTGCACCTCCCTTTCTAAAAGGGAACTAAAAGGGGTTCCTGCCAGCTTATCTCTCCAGCCTGCCCAGGTCCCTCAGGGATAGCAGCACAACCCCTGGCCTAGGCACTACTCTTCCAGTTTGCCGTCATGTGCCAATTTGCTGAGCATGTCCCCCGCCCCAGAAGACAGACCATTAGTTGAGGAAGATGTTAACCAGGATCAATCCCAGTACTGATTCCTGGGAGGCAGTGTTTGTTCCTGGCACCACAACACACTTGGTGGCCCTGAGCAGCACCCTCAGGGCCCAGCCTCTTTCAGTCCCAATCACTGTTGGCTCATTCAGTTCATGTCCTTTCCAGTGACTTGAACTCTGTATTTAAAAAAGAAGAGATTGCCAGTTGGGCACATGCAAGCATGCAGCTTTCAAAATCCCATTACGCAAACATCCCATAGTGGGTATTTCCACCACTTGCCCTGAAACCTACAGAGAAGGAAACACCTTGTAAATTACAATAATTTCACGACTATAAGGCACACCCTTTTGACTAAAATTTTCCCCTGAACCCAGAAGTGTGCCTTATAGTCCGGCGCGCCTTATATGATCTACAAAGTTCGGAAATTTGCAAACCTGGAAGTGGGAGCTGCAAGCCGCATGGGGAGCCAGCAGGGCCACGGTTGCCAGGTGGAGGTGGGACTGTGCCCCGGCAGGCATAGCCCAGCCCTGTGCAGGCGGGGAGGAGCCCCAGCAGGCTTGCCCTGACCCCATGAAGGGGACACAGAGGGGCGGGTGGCAGAGCCCAGCCCCAAGAAGGGGGCACAGAGGGACAGGCAGCAAAGCCCCACTCCAGGGAGGGGGCATGGAGGGGCGACGGGCACAGGCTGGCCCCGGAGAGGTGGCACGGAGGGGAGGGGGACATGCCCCGGCCCCACTGGGTACAGGCGGGCCTGGGGGCCAGTGGCGCCCCTCCTGCTGGGTACATACGGGCCCGGGGCCCATGGCTGCCGGGTGGAGGCCAGCAACCACGTGGGGGGAGCTGGGGGCAGAGCCTCGCTGCAAAAAAAAGTGTGCCTTATAGTCCGGTGCACCTTATATGATCTACAAAGTTGCGAATTTTGCCGACTCCGGGGCGGGGGGTGGGGGGGGGTGGTTATGCCTTATAGTCCGATGCGCCTTATGGTCGTGAAATTAATGTATACACACAAGGCTAGCAAGGAGTTTTAATTCTGGTTTTGTCTTTTCTGCCTGTTTGTTCCAAATGAGTGTTTTCTCCTCCTCTTTGCTGACTGGTGGTAGTCTGTGATCTCCACAAACCGTCTGCGGAGATCATAACCCTGCTGTGAGGACTGGCTTTGCTCTCTCTGTCTTGGCAGGTGTTGTACCCAAGCAGCACTGCATGAAGGAGCCCACTGATAGCTTCTGTTGAAGGACCCTGAAGCTCTGCCATCCTTGAAAGCATGGTCACGACCCAGAGGACTAGCTCTCTTTCTCTTTCTTCCTGTTGATTTACTGGAGCCAGTGCTGTTCATGAACCAGCTGCAGTGATCATTGTCCCATTGCAGGGATCTATTCTGGATCCTCTTCCTGGCGCTTGTCCTCTGGCAGTGCGTTGACGTCGTCCTACCAGGTTGATTGTGTGACCCTGCAGAACCCACCTGCTCACTGCTGGCCTCCCACTGACTAAGGAAGGAATGGGCATAGGATGGTGTCAGAGAGGAAGCCACCACTCCTCCCATTTTCAAATCAGAGCATCTGGAGAAAAAATAAAGTGAACTTTGTTTAAGGTATTCCTTGCAGGCTCCTCTGGGTTTCAGTAATTTTCTTGGAGTGGTCAGTCATTTTCTTTGAGTGGTTTCTGCAGCAGAGAGAAGATTTCACCAAGGTCACCAGTGGAAAATTTCATGGGTGTCTCCCCACCAGGTCTGCCCCTATCAGAACAAGTCCTCATGTCTGTTCTCCCTAAAGTCTCCATTTCACAGGATCTTAGAAAGATTTGGTTTGGAGGGCTCCTTATATACCATCTAGTTCCACCTCCCCCTACCATGAGCAGGAACATCTACAGGTTGCTCCAACCTACATCCAACCTGACCCTGAACACTTCCAGGCATGGGGCAACCACACCTTAGAGAAGCTCGTAGACAACTTCTGCCAGTGCCTCACCATCCTTCTAGGCAAGAATTTCTTTCTAATAACTAATCTAAGTCTCTCTGTCACTTCAAAATTTTTACCTCTTGCCCTATCACTGCATTCCCTGCTAAAGAATCCCTCTCCATCTTTCCTGGAGGCCTCTCTAAGTCCTCTCAACATGACCTAGTTTCAGGGAGAACACAAGGAGCAGCTTACACAGGCCAGCACCCTGAAGCCCAGCAAGAGAAGGACTGATATGACATAGTCCAGAATTGACAGTACTGAAGTGAGCAGGGAAGAATTGTCTCCTATAACAGAAAGACTCAGGAAGATGAGAAGACAAACTGCAAAGCCAGGAAAAGGAAACATATTCTGAGCACATGACCCTAGTTATTACCTGGCATAGAACAGCAAGTAGGCTTGCTGCCTGAGAACTGTGTGGATGCCACAATTATCCACAGACTCATCATCCATCTTGTACCATAGTCCATTGCTGACCTGCAAAGAAAGTCATCCATCTCTGGAAAGGAACTGCAAGTTTTCTCCACAACACCAAAGAGAGAGAGCAGCTGAACAAAGAGTACACCAAAACAAATCCAAATCAACCCTGAAGGAGACCTTGTCTCCCGAAAGCCTTGGATACCTGTAACACTGACAAGGAAGTTTGTCTTCCTGGCACACTTGACTCTATCAAGAAAAAAGTTGTTCTTTACCTTTGTGTAACAGAAGAAGTGTCCATCAAGACAGGTGTCACCACTGTGCACCACAAGAGCATATAAGGAGTAGAGGAGGGGTTCTCCAGCTGTGTCAGACATGTATGGCCGGAGATCCAAGTACTCGGGATACTCAACAATCTACAGAAAGACCAAGTAAGCTCAGAAATTATCCTGAACTACCACAGGAAATAGCCCTTCACTGGGGAGTAGGAAACTGTTCTCAGCCAAAGCAGCTTTGTTGGAGCAGAGTTCAGGATGGCTGTCTCATAGGAAGTCTCCTCTCCCCATAACAGAGCACAAAAACCCCAACATGAGCAGCTTCTGAAAGAGTGTACTGCTTTGGGGACTCTCCCACTTCAAAGAGAAAGTTGCACTGCAGTTGCATACACACCTTGGTGATCTTCTTGCCTGTGTGATCCGCAGCCCTTTCCAGGCACACTGTGAAGACCTTGGGCACACAATGGACTGTAACCCTCTTGGAGGCAGTTGCCTTCTTCTCACACCTTGAAACAAAGCAGAGCCAAGTGCTGAAGTGCACCCTATATTCACCCAACATGGCGAGACAAGCTTTTGTGTCTCACATATTCTTACAGTATTTTAAGGCTATTCCATGCCATAAGGTCACATTAAAAAAAACAGTGTCTCATTATTGTGTTTTAAATTTCCATGAGAAGATGATTCTACTTAATCCCACACAGCTCTTTCACATGGAATCAAGTGCTAATAGGTTATTAGAAGTCATCTTACTTGCTACATTTGAAGCAGTATTTTCCATCCAGTTTTTTGGGTGTCACAAAGTCCTCCAGAGCTGTGGTGAGGGATGAGGGTGTCTGGACAAGTGAGAAAGAAGCCACTGAGCTGTGGGAAATGCCCATGCCTGAACAATTCCGAGGAGTTAACAAGATCCAGGCAGCTGATGCTGAGGAAACCCAACAATAGGAAGGAAGGAAGGAAGGAAGGAAGGAAGGAAGGAAGGAAGGAAGGAAGGAAGGAAGGAAGGAAGGAAGGAAGGAAGGAAGGAAGGAAGGAAGGAAGGAAGGAAGGAAGGAAGGAAGGAAGGAAGGAAGGAAGGAAGGAAGGAAGGAAGGAAGGAAGGAAGGAAGGAAGGAAGGAAGGAAGGAAGGAAGGAAGGAAGGAAGGAAGGAAGGAAGGAAGGAAGGAAGGAAGGAAGGAAGGAAGGAAGGAAGGAAGGAAGGAAGGAAGGAAGGAAGGAAGGAAGGAAGGATTTCTTGCAGAATGCAGAGATGAGTGCCATGGTCTCTGCAGAAGGAGGTACATTCTCCTTCCCACCCACCACCAAGGTCCCTTGTGCTTGCAGGACCCATTTTTACAACAAGTATTTTGGATCTGGAAAGGTCCAGGGGTCTAGGGATGTCTTGAAGCACAACTGCAAGCCCTCTTACTTTGATATCCAAAAGGACATGCAGGAAGGCCTTGTAGGAATCAAAAACTGCTTGGCACCTCAAGCATATGACTGGAAAGAAAATTGAAATCCTGAGTGAAGGAGGAAGTTAAATGATGGTGATATTTTATGTTTGTGGTACCAATTATGCGAGTTACAGGACCAGCCATTTATCACAGACAGACAGAAGGAAGGGTGAAAACAATGCCAAGGAGAACAATAGATGTGGAAACATTTACCTCTGGATTTCAGAAAGCCCCCAAATATTTGATGGATGATGGTAGTTGTTTGAGAAGAGATGTCCACACTGGAAGTGAATGGCAAGGCAGAGTTGTCTTACAAAAGTTTAGCTTGGAAAGCCCTGGACATAGGTTTTCCTTGATGGAAGAACATCCAAGGAGACCAGTGGGCTTAGGAACATGGGAAAGGATATTTACTTATGCTTACCTGCTGCCTTCACTCAGACAAGCTCTCTGCATGGCCTCAAGAGCACAGCGTAAGAACTCATAGGCATCTCCGGCCATGTCAGGCTCAAATTCTTCTCCTATGACTAAGAAAGAAGTTAGTAGTTCTCACCTACAAGAAAGGGAGAGAACCTATCAAACCACGTGAAATTACTTACATTTGAGGTCCCTGATGACAGCCCTAGGCCAGATGACATTGGCTGAAGAGCGCAGGACTTTCCTAACATGTGCTTCCATGATGCACATCATGCAGAAGCCTTGCTGGTGACCTGAAGAGAGAGGGAGGGAGGGAGGGAAACTCCTCAGATTAGTACATCATCCCTAGCACTAGGAAACCTAATGGAGATCTTGAAGTTTTAAGGACAGTCTTCACTTCTCCCAAGGTGACAATATCACAGAATCACAGAATGATTTGGTTGAAAGCGACCTCCAAGATCATCGAGTCCAACCCATGCTCTAACACCACAAGTAGACCATGGCACTCAGTGCCACATTCAGACTTTATTTAAACACATCCAGGGATGATGACTCTGCCGCCTAAATTTCCCTTGGCACAGCTTAAGACCGTGTCCTCTTGTTCTGTCAGTTGTTGCCTGGAGAAAGAGACCAACCCCCACCTGACTACAACCACCTTTCAGGTAATTGTACAGAATGATAAGGTCACCCTTGAGTCTCCTTTTTTCCAGGCTAAACAACCCCAGCTCCTCCAGTCATTCCTCACAAAACTTGTGTTCCAAGCCACTCACTATCCTTGTGACTGTCCTCTGGATGCCCTCAGGTGTCTCAATGTCCTTCCTAAACTGAGAGGCCCAGAACTGGACACAGTACTCAAGGTGCGGCCTCACCAGTGCTGAGAGGGGAAGAATGACCTCCCTGCTCCTGCTGGCCACTGTATTGCTGATACAGACCAGGATACCATTGGCCTTCTTGGACACCTGGGCACACTGCTGGCTCATGTTCAGTCAGCTGTTGACCAGTACCCCCAGGTCCCTTTCTGCCTGGGCGCTGTCCAGCCACTCTGTCCCCAGCCTATAGAATTACAGGGGTTTTTGTGGCCAAAGTGTGGGACTTTGGCACTTCTACTTATTAAATGTCATTTTCTTGGGCTCTGTCCATCCATCCAACCATTCAAACTGTTCCTAACAAGCCTAGGACATTTTAGTGCAGGGAAAACATTCTTCAGAAATTGTCACAAGTTTTTGGTGCAATAAGCTGAGAGGGTTTAACTTGCAGGGGCAGAGATACCAGGCTAGAAAGAGGTGCCTTCATGAAGATGGACACACATCTTGTGTCATCTGTAGGCACATACAATGGAACAATGACTTCTTCTTTGAACACAAGCTCATGGGGCTGACAAAGAAGGCTACTGTCCTCCTAAATACAGTTCCAGGTTCTGTAATCCTCAGGACGCAGTCAAGAGATTTACAAGGAAATATTCCTGAAAGTACTCACACAACTGGCTATGGTCACGAGAGAGCAGGTAGTTGGCCAAAGGTGGTGTGTATGTCAGGCACTGCAGGATGACATTGATGTAGCAAGTACTGCCCAGGTTGCAGAGTCCTGCTCCAGGTCTCTGTCTTTGCTGCCAATCCATGCAAATCTCCTCTGCGGGAAAGAGGATCCTTTGTGGCAGAGCCATTCCCTCAGCAGTGCCTGCACGGGAATGGTATTTGATGAGATGTGATAGTATTGTTGCTTGAAAGCACATTCAAATATTGAGCTCTCTACAGGAGCACCAAGGACAACAGCTCTTTCTGCCATCACAGAAACATTGGGGAAAGCCTAACAGCCCATTTATATCTACTGGTATGAAAACAGATTTGGAAAACAGTCTGATCCCCTGCTTAGTCTGCCAAAAGTTCTACAAACTCCCATTCTGATTTCTGGACCTCAGGCTACCTTCCTTTCATTCTAGAACCTTGGATTATCAGTTCCTTTTTCCTCATTGTAATGTGAAAAGAACAAACAGGTACCTATGGTTGACAAGTCTTTCTATGATCAATGTCCTCTTTCAAAATCTTGAGCACTACTGACAGAGAGACCAAATGCATTTTCCTGCATCTAACCAAAATCACCTGGGTCAGTCTGGTTGCTCTCAGGATCTAGTTTGTTAGCACACTGACACTCAGGAATGAAGTACCAACCATGATGTCTGTGGGCATTCACAAATTTCAAGGCTGCTGGCAAAACTTTTATAGGAATTTTTTCCTGTTGTAGCCATTCCTCTCAAGAACAGATGGAAAAGTTGTGGATGACAAAGGATCCAGGTCCTCCTCCAGAAAAATCAGATCAGAACAAAACCCGTCTCCTGTTCAGAAAGAAAACAAATGCAGCTTGAAAATTAAAAAACCCAAATGTGACCCACAGAACAGCTTTAACTGTCAGAATTTTTTTTATGCTTGTAGTTGCTACCAAAGACAGAGAATGCTTGCAAAAATGCAGACATGCAAGTAGCAAAGAAAGGAGCTGAGTTATCCTGAAGACCAACTCAATCATTGCTGGTCTGCTCCTCAAGATACCAAGCATTGGGCAGGTGACATCACAATGTCTGGACAGGTGACACATCTCTTCCCCTTTGTGACACAAGGCTGCATGGGGACATCTCCTGTTGTGCCCACAGAACCCTGTGGTTCTATGCACAACCCAGGCAACTCTGACAACCGGAAGTCACTGGACGTCCCCTGCAAAGGATTCACCCACCAGCCAAAATCCTGTCTCTTCCTGGAGCTGCAGCAACCAGAGGAATTAAAGGCTTCTGAAGGCTATGAGCCCAATCACTGCTTTGACTGGCTCACTCGCAGTGCTGGCGGCTTCTGCTCCATTCTTCCCAGGTACTGGAATGTGCCCATGTGACTTATGTAGCAAATCACCTGGGCTATTAGGGTTCATTTCCAATGAACTATCTTCACCCTTAAGGTCAGCTTCAGGCTGACCCTGAACTAGCAATACCAAAGTAACACCTTCAGGAACCATGTTAGGTAGGCCTTGGATAGCTGCTAGGTCCTCACCCACCTACTCTCCCACCCTGGTTCTCTCATCCTTGCTGGCTTTTTAGCACCAAGATACTTTGGAATCCACCTCTCAGGAGAGCGCGTTAGAATCCAAAGCCTTATTTTAGGGTGCAAACTCCTCACTGAGGGCTCTTCATGCCCAAAGCCTCATTTGGAAGCTAAACCAAATTATTTCTAGGGTGTAAAATCCCATTTTTAAGACTATTCCTTTAGTATCCATGTATTTTAGTCTTGTTCTTAGGAACTACAATTTCATTTTTTCGGGTCCAAAGCATCCTGGTTTAAGTCCAAACCGACCTGGTTTAGGCACAAACCCCATGACTCATCTGAAGGGCTTAGAACATGATTTTGAAGACTCTAGGTCCGATTTGGAAGGTCTGAAGCTGTATCTATTAGGTTCAGAGCCTCATTTGTTTTGGTCCCAGAGACAAGATCAGTGGAAGCTGAAAAGAGGGTTTGGACCCTTTCAACTTTCTAAAGAAAGTTTTGGACTGTACAGGTGAACCTTTACCCTACAAATGAAAATTTGGACCTTCCAAGTCAGGTTCTACAGACAGTAAAAGATAATAAAACAGATTGGAAGCCCAGAAGTTAGGGTTGTGGCCCTAAAATAGAGGTTTTAGGCATGAAAAAAATTAATAGGTGAGATGGTAGAAAAGACCCTTTAGAACCTAGTGATTCTTCTCCACTGCCAGGAAGTGAAACTTTAGGCTGTAATGGGGACCTAAATGCCAGCAATAGCTTTCTGTCCTGTTACCTTTTGTGTGGAAACTATCCCTGAGTATGTTCAATTTTGGAGGTGAAAGTAGAGTGGGACCTTTTGAGATGGGTCTCTTGCTCTCTGAGGAGAGCAAGAGAAACTGCAGACTATGCTCCAGGGCTATGGGACTCCCCACTTTTCCTACCTTGTACAGCAAGAGCTGTTGTTGGATGTAGCCAGTCACTGTGTCTCAGAGAGCCCTTTGCTCTGGAAAGCAGAAGAAAACTGGGCTGTGTTCTGCGTCTGCTGACTCTCAACTCTCCCAGCACCCCTGGACTGTGGGGCATTGGCAGATGTGTCACTGCTGTCTGCAGCCTTGGATGGAGACACCCACAGGGCAACTGTTGTGTCCTACAGTGTTGCATGGTGGGTCCTGGTGACAGTGTCTGCAGATGTCTGTATCTCAAGGGTGGGACAATGGGCTTGGTCTGCCTCATGTTGCTGAGTTGATCCTCGGTGGTGAAAGCCCTGACAGTCTCTAAAATCTGCAGCTGCCTGTCTCAAGTGTCACAGCTGATACGTAGAAATTTTTCAGTTTGCCCAAAAAGCTATTTAAGATGAGTCATTTGCATACAGACTTTTGGAGCTGACATGCTTCCCAGTGTGATACAGGGAACACACACAACATCACATAGAAGGAAGGATGAGATCTCTCACCCTCCCCATAGTCTCTCGGGACATACATTACTCATAAGTGCATGACGAAATGGGTCTTTGGAGTCTTAAAATAAGGATTGGAGATGGCCAAATTGCAGACTGAATTCTTTGGTCTCCTACACTGAGGTTTTGGAAAACTAAAAAGGAAGATTTGGGGCCCAAAACGAACTTTTGGACTCACAAATCAGGTTTTGGGTCGTCTAAATGTGTCTTTGAACTCTAGAAGCATAAACCTTGGCAATTATGAATTGCTTTTTAGAAATTTAGCAAATTATAGCAATTTTGCAGTCTAAAAATGTGGGTTTGGACTTTAAATTGGCTATTTGTTCTCCCAAACACTTGTTCTGGTGATTTGAAATGTATCCTCTTTTTGAGAATTGCATCATATAAATAGTGTTAGCCTCTGAAAAACTCAGGGTCAAATCTGAAAAATAATCCTTTGAACCTTGAAAATGTGGTTTGGGATCTAATTTTTTTTTTTTTTTTTGTCCTTGGGATTCAGATTCTGACCCTAACAATGAGAGGGCTTGAAGTAAAATATCCCTGTACTATAAATCCCATTATTTACCAAAATATGAGTATTGGTCTAATACTGTGGTCAACTAATTGGTCAACAGTGATGGACAAAAGACTCTCTAACAGTTTAAAGTTAGAAAGTGTATGTTTATTCAGCGCTGGGTAGCAGCATGAGGTTACCCTCTAATACGCACTGCAAAATTTTAGGTGATCACAGAGTCTGTTTAATGACAAAGGATTCAAACAAACATATATTCATAAAAACAGCCCCTCCCATCCTCGGCTTCCTACAGTAACTAGTTTGAGTGGCTATTAAAAATGCTTGGTTGGCTTCTTAAATTAAGTCTGGGGTCATTTTTGTAGGGAGGGGTCTTAAAAAGAGGAGTAAGGCAGATCTTCCTCATCCTAAACTCTAGACCTTTTCTCTCAATGACAATACAAACGTCTTCTGGGAGAACTCCATTTTCCCTCCCTTAGTGACTTTCAATAAGATTCTGGTTGCAATTGTTCGTGTTTCTTTGGATCTACTTCCTAGTGTCATCTTTTCCCATTGCAAGCACAGCTGAGCAAACATAAAATGACAGGCAATTAATTATTTAAGATTCAGAACATTATCTCAAGCCCAGTTTCTTCTAGCTTTTAACTAGAATCCTAATTTCTCTAAGATTAGTGTTTCACCTGTTCTTAGCGCAAATCTAAAACACAGGCCCCATAAAATGTGTTATGAAGAAATTTAACTTAATTACAGGCCAACTGGTACTACTGTTCCCCATTGTCCCTTAGGCCCCTTTAGGAAACTAATAGGATTCACTTAAGGATGGATCTTGTTCGCATAGGTCACCAGCTTGTTAATTCCTTTGTAGCTAGTATGCAAAAGCCACAGGTGTGAGTTTTAAGAATACATGCCATATACCCCACCCTCTTGCTCCCCAAAATAAAATAAATGCCAGAACACTGACTATCAGACTCTTGTGAAATGGGAAGAAATTACAGCTTTATTTTTAATAATAAACACTTACTACACTGTGTACTTATAATTACCATAAATACAGTAAAACGAAACACACAACAAGGTATGTTTTCATGTAGAGTGTCCTGGGTAACCCAAAGTGTTATTGTCGTCCGTATTTATCCGTGCCTAAAAATATCGTAACTGCCTCTTTAGGAGCCTGCAGCCGGAAAATGGAACAGGAGCTGGGGCTGGGCAGAGCCCAGGATTTTTTAAGTTGGACCGCTCAGGAGGAGCGCTAACTCTCTCTCTGGTTTCGTGGCTTGCCGCTTGTTTTTTCCTTGCTGCTTGGCACTACTCGCAACAGTAGCAACTCCAGCAGCTGCGTTTCCCAGTCAAAAGCTGTTTCAAAGTAAATTTTGCAGCTCCTGTCTGCAGCCGCCGCGTCGGGCCCGAGGAGTGGAACGGCCCCGCTGTGCCGGGACCCCGCAGCCCCAGCAGAGCCCGGCCTGCGCAGAGCCGCCCCAGCCTTGCCTTGCTTCGTCTGGCTGTCTTCTGCCGAGGGGAAGAAATCTCTCCGCGAGCTCTAGCCCTTGATTGAGTAGCAGGAGCCAGAGGGTGCCGGCCACCTTCGCCGCTGTTGGAGAGCTCGGAGGGATGGCTGCTACCACTTTCCTTTTGTCCTCCCACATCTGTACTGGTGGCTGTGGGTAAGGGGCAAGGGATCATCTGGGGCAAGGGGTCACTCTGCCGTTTTGAGATCCTCTTTGTTTCAGGGAGTCCTCGAGACTTCAGAAACTTTGTAACTAGTGACTACTACTGCTAATTTTTGCCAGTTGCTGTTTCACTGCTATTTTTTACTTTTATTTTTTACTTTTTAACACTTCTTGTATCTACTTGTTATATGTAAAAATTATTGGCTTCTCACAAATATTAAAATTAATGCTATATTCATAACGTTTGAAGTTTTTTCTGTATGAATGTAGTTTTAGTTCTGTTTTTAACAAAACTTAGAAATAGTAGTGTGTTAAATGCATATATTTCTTGGTGATGTAAAAAGCTTTTGTTCATGCAACTAACTCGGAGAATGGTAAAAAGATGATCAGGAAGCTCTTCACGTTCTTGAATTATCCTATCTGGATGAAGATTACCAGAACTTCAGGGAAAGAATTTATTGATCAGGGAGTAGGTGACTGAAAGGTGCCACATAAAGGTTGATTTACAGGTTGAAGGGAGGGGATATGATTTTGAATAATGCAATAACGCATGAAGGTCTATGAATATGCAACATGTTGATGCATTTAACGACAGTTTTTCTGAGTTAGGGTGTGCTCTTGGCTGGAGGCCAAGTATCCGACCATTATAACCTTTTGCTTTATTGTTTGTCTCTTGCTGTCTTTTATTAAACTTTTTTAAAACTGCCAGGAAAGTGAACCTCGTTTTTCACATACTCATATTCATTTTTACTTATTGGTGGAAAGGGTTAAAAACTACACTGCAATATTGGCTTTTGCATTAATGTATTACCTTTTTCATGCTGGTATTGACCATAAATATTCGGATATAGTACAACGTACAACTCTATTTAGCCGTTTGTTAGTATAACATAATCTATTAATTTAAGTATGTACTGTATCGTTTATAGAAATAGTGGTGTGATGAATGTATTATATCGTAGGCCTTAGTAAAAACAGGAAATGTTTAAAACGCTTCTATGTGACTAGAAAGGTGGGAAACAACTATGTTAATTCCCACATCTGCTGACTCACCTCTCCAAGAGATAACAGTCAAAAGCAGAGCACTGGGAGGAGAATCTTAGAAGAATTTGTTAACCCCTTGTCAGAGGATGTGAAACAACAGGATGGAGAAATAAAACTTATCTCACAGGATGTTGTGCAGGAAAGTTAGAGTGTAAAGAAAACAAACCAAAGAGTTCCTGAAACATCAAGAACTCACAAGAATGTCTGAATAATACATGAAGCACATGAATATGCATGTACCTCAGTAATGTAATAGTATATAGATCACACTCTCCAACTTTACCAGTGTGCTTTTTGACCAAACACCAAGGGCATCCCGGTGCTGGTTAATTTGTTTTTTAATATCTTATTAAGCTTCTTTTTCCCCTCTTTTTTTAAATTAAATCCAAATTGCAAATCTCATTTTTCACAAAAGAGATTGATGAGTATTATAAGCAGAAAAAGTCATTTGAGAGCATCCACCTCTTAAATTGTCTTAAACCAAGACATAGAGGAAACAGAATCTCCTACTTGGCTCTCAGAAAAATCAAGCCCAAGACCAAACCCAACAGAATTGTGTGGAAAAATTCACACCAGAGGTGTATGTCCAAATAGGAGACAGAGGAGTCCTATAACTTTATTCTAATAAAGGGAGACACCATGGGGTATTCCCCTGGACTCTCTCAAATTGCTGTAGGACTAAGCCTTCTTTTAATCCTATTTTCCCAGCTGTATCACCCTCTCTCTTTCCTCTTTGGTTGTGGTACTCAACGGGTACAAATTTCTTGAATTGATTACTACAGGACCTCCTTAACATGTAACGCAACACACACCCCACCCTCCTTTCTTTTGCTCATCATCTTTAAATTCAGGAACTTACAGTGACCTTGGTTGAGCAAAAATTCCTTGTAAACTGGTAACATTCCATTCTTATCTAGCAGTGTCTGGTTTTACATACAAGCAGGTTTACACAGATACTTAGTAATGACACACTAATTACTTTCAGAATCATCTTAGAAGTCACAATTTTTAAAGTTTGAACCACCTAAAATTCTAAGTTTAAGAAGCAAGATGTGTGCTAATGTCTTTACAAATAGATGAGTGGGTGAAGGTTATGGGTGTTAGTGTGCTTGAAACGGGTCTTAATGTTTCTACCGACTTTGGGCAGCAGGTTTGTTACTGGACCCTGACAGTTTGTCTCCTAAACAGACAAGGATCTGCACAAGCCTGAACTTCTGAACTTTGGGGTAAAGTGCCAGGTTCAAGGGGGGATAAGAGGCAGGTGGTTTGGGAAGGCTGTGCTTCCTAGTACCTCAGCCAATGGGGAAAGGAAGAGGGTAACATGTGGCCGGGAGTTTCAGATAAAAGGGAGGCTGCATCTCTGAAACCTCTAGAGAGAAGGCATGTGCCCCAGTGGACTCTGCCCCTTTATTCAAATAAAGTTGAAGGACTCTTGTGTCTCCTTTTTGGACATAAACCTCTGGCATTTATAGATTTTCCTGACAATTGAAGGCTTGGTCCAGGATCCTTCCACTCTTTGGGTCCAGCATGTGGCAAGAGGAGCTGTAGGCGTGCCTCATCCGGTTACAGTGACCAGTTCCCTTCAGTGCTGGCTGGCATTGGGCAATAGATTGGGTACCTGAGACTGTCAGGAGAAAGATGACAGGGGGGTCCAGTGAAGGGGTCAAAAGGAGAGGCGAACCAGAGGGGGTCTGTGAAGAGTCCATAAGAAAGGACATGGCTGCCCAGAGGGAATAATAAAGGAGAGTTGAGAAGGGTCTCAGCAAATCTCACTAGCACCACTTTGGGATGTGATAAACACACATTACAGTTTTGGTTTTCGCAAATGTCAAAGTGGATGCTATGCGCTATGCCTTATAATATAATGTTAACTTTTGCTGATGTAGCTATAGTTGTGAAATAATAACTAATTCTTTTATTTTTGTAACTAACTGACAATAATTAAAACAACTCAGATTTGTGAAATAGCTGATGTTAATTTAGAGTACAGTAATTTCACGATGACAAGCCGCACCTGATTATAAGTCGCACCTCCGGGTGTCAGCAACATTTAGGTTTTTGTCCATAAATAAACCGCACCGGATTATAAGCCGCACTTTTGTTTGCAGCAAAGATCCGCGTGCAACTTTCACAGAGTTGCCAATTAGTAACAGAATCATGTGATCGCGGGGTTTACTGGCTCGGCCCCGCTTGGGGCCGAGCAGCCTCGACTCTGCTCGGGGCAGCCACCAGGAAATGGCCCCGGCCCTGCTCGCTGCTGCCACCGGGGAGCAACGTCCCTGGCCGCTGCCACCAGGGACCAGGGGAGTGGCATGTCTGGCCACTGCCACTGGGAAGCGGGGGAGCCGCGTGTCCGGCTGCTGCCACAGGGAAACGGGAGAGTGGCGTGCCCGGCCGCTGCCCGGCTGCCCAGGGAGTGGGGAAGCACCCCCGGCCACTGCCCTGCCTCCGGGGTGGGGGAGCGCCGCCGCTGCCCCACCGCCAGGGCCAGGTGGGCTCCGGCTCGGCTCAGGGCTGCTGCGGACTCGCATTTCCAGGTTGGCAAATTTCTGAAATTTCCATATATTGGCCGCTTCGGAATACAAGCTGCACTTCCAGGTTTAGACCAAAATTTTAGTCAAAATGGTGTAGCTTATAATCATGAAATTACTGCACTTGTGGTTCACTTGCAACCACTGAAATAGCTAAACCATCTGCATGGTCAGGAAGGGGCTACTATCACTTCAACCATCAATAACTGTCACCTGCTGAAACCACGGAACTTGAGGTCGTTGTAAGGACACATGACCCTCAAAACTACAACCCAGATTACTGCACATGCTCTAAAAAGGTGGATCAGAGGAAGGACCATGCTAGAAAGTTCTGGAACATATAAACAAGTTCAAAGAAATAATTGGATATGTATAATAATTTATTAATATGTATTTGACCAATGCAATAGAAAGGGTATAAATGAAGAGTTGCTGTGGTTAACCGCTGTGCTTCTGAGCAGTGCTATGCACCCAGCACTGTTATTTTTCTTTATTGATTTTGTCCCCTATTGTCCTTTATTAATTTTTTAAAGTTCAGCTGAGGAGTGGGCTTCATTTATCACAAGGGAGTAAAACATGGCAGGACGCCTAGGGTGGGCAAAAAAGGAAGTCGAAAAAAGGTTCTCAACTGTAGGGCTGTCAATTCCAAAATATCTCTGAAGGATCCTTTAGGAGAATGTTGAGATGGTTTGCATATTTTCCCAGACATAGTTAAAAGGACATGGGCACCTAGACGGGGCAATATGGGGAACATGGATGGCCAGAGGGGGCAATGAGGGGAGCCGAGAAAGGGTCTCGGCAACCCATGTCCAGAGCAGGAAATAAGGTGCTAGTTTGGGAAAGGATTGTTTGAAGGGGAGTGTGGAGAAATATGATTAAGGCAAATAGCAGAGGGGGTCCATGTGATAAGGAAAGAATAGCGAGGACTGGGACTCTACCTTATCTTCGAAATCTGCAGTCTAATACAGGGCCAACTGAAAGTCTTTTGTATTCCTGGCTTCCAGGAGAGGGAAAGCATGGAGGTATTGTTCCTACACCCCCACTCCTCCCCAGGTCATTATGGAGCCAGGGTGGAGAATTTGGGTTTGCCTGCTTGCTATTCAGGACTTCAGGGAGTTTCTGTCCGAGGCCAGGTGCAACTGGAAGATTGGGCTGGGGACCTGTGGGGGAGGCATGGGACCGAACTGAAACTGTGGGACAGCCAGGGCTCAGCTCCAGGAGGCGCCCAAAGCTGCCATCCCTGTGGGCAGGAGCTGCCCTGGACCCCTGGGCCCATGAAGTTGCAGGACACCCTGTGGTAGGGAAAGCCACTGTGAAATTATTCCATTTTCTGGCTGGAGGGGAGGATTGGAGTGGCTGAAGGGAAGGCACAGATGAGAGAGAAAAAGGTTGAGTGTTTAGGGTGTATTTTGACTGAAGGTTTGTGGTATGTTGGCTCAGAGGGGGTCCAGATAATCTTGGAATTGCCGTTGGCCAGGACAAAAGGGGAACTGTGATAATTTTTAGGATTAATAGGGTATTACAGGAAAACTAAAAGAAAGGTATAATAATGCCCCAGCTTTAGCTGTCCCAGGCCCAGAAAAGGATTTGAAATTTTATATGGTTGCAAAGACTGATTTCTCCTGTGAATTATTCATGAATGTGAAATAGTATTTGGAAATACTGCTTTTCTGGTGATCCCATGCCCAGACTTAGGAATGATGAAGGAATTTGCTGAGCAGAGAAAATGCATAGGCTATCTCTGCTAAGTTTAGGTTACACTGAAAATACCTAGAACTGTAATAAGCAGTGTGGTCCTCTAGTACAGGGTTGTGCCAAAGGAATCCTAGTGCTAAAATATTTGTGAAGTGAGGGGGTGGCCCTACTGTTTGCTCTAATGATAACTGAGGCTCTGTTGTCGGCAGAATTGTGCAGCCACATTTTTGATGATAACTGCAGGATTATTAATGTCTGGCATTAAGTTCTGGGTGGACGACCAGCAGTTGTCTATTTCTGTGTGAAATGGAACAGGAGGACTGAGAATTGAGAACCCAGCCTCCTCTTTAACTGGTCCTGAGAAAGAAGCCTGAAAGGAGGTGCGTGTCTGTATCCAGGTAACCTGCGTGTCTTGGTTTGCAAGACAGGTGTTTGTTAACAAAGGCAGGAGCCTCTCTTGAAATGGACAAGGCAAACCCCCTCCCACCAAATTACTATAATTTTGAAATTAAAGAGTTCTCAGGCAAAGAAATGGGAATAGGAATAACAGTTCTTTACTAGGAAAAATTAAAATAAAAGTACAGCGATACAAAAGAAAAAAAAACCCCCAAAAACACTGACAGAGTCAGAGTACAATCTGACGCTCCTCAGTCAGGGTGTTGGTAGCAGTCCCATTAAAAGGTGGTTGCATCCTCCTGGAGTGACAGATGTGGTTTAGTTGAAGCAGTGGTTCTGGGGAAAGATGCTGTTTTCCTCCAAAGGTCCAGTGATGATATAGAAGAGTCTGGTTTTCTTCTGGAATCCAGTGAAAAAAGGATGCTCTGATGTTCCAAACCTGAGATTTTATCTAGGTAAGAAATGCTTGCCTCCTCCCCCTGGGTGGAGCATCTCACAATGGGATGATGTAATTTTATCAGTCATGCAGTGGGACTCAATGGCTATTAACAGAACATACCTCCCTGGAGGAAGGAAGGGATGTGGAAAAGATAAAGAACACTGCCCCACCTGGTTTCAACAGATGGTGAGGGAATACATACTTTTGTTTACATCCTGCTTTGCAAGCCAAGACGCAGATCTCCAGACTCGAGCTAGGAAAGATTTACAGAATCTCTCTGTCAAATGGGGAAAAACTTTTCTTCTGGGAGACTGTTACATTTAGAGTGCCCTCAGCAATGTATAATGGCCACTTGCAATGAGAATTTCACCCCCTCAACGAGCCTGAGGATTTCAGTTGCATATTTCACAATCTTCTTTTGTGCAGTCAGGAGTCCTCTTTCTCTCCATATGGCTCCATGGGCATGAACAATTTCATAAGCACATTTAAAATCACTCTGAATACTGACTTTCTTTTGTTTTGCCAGTTCTAATGCTTGAGGGAGGGCTATCAACTCAATCTTTTGTGCTCAGGTTCCTCCTGGTAATAGGTTTGACTCAATTACCTCCAAGACTGTAGTCACAGCATACGTGCCATTTGCTGTCCCTGTCTCACAAACTGCTGCCATCAGTGAACCAGTTCATGGCATCTGGGAGCAGCTCCTCCTTTACATCTGGGCGGCTGGAATACACAGCTTCAATGGTTTCTAGGCAGTTATGTACTGCACGTTCAGCTTCAGACTTCTCTTGCAGAAAAGAGACTGGGTTAACAACATTGGCCACTTCGATTTCAATATCATCAGATTCGGCCAGGACTGCTTGATATTCTAGGAACCTTGAAGGAGATGGCTTACACCCTGTGCAACACTAAGGCATCTTTTGTCCTTCTAAATGTATTTCCATACTTTTCCCAATTTGGTATTCTAACAGTTTTAAGACAAAGGGATTCTCTGGTTGGCCCATGGATCCCATTACCTGGATATGGTTTTCACTTTTAGGCATTAAAGCTTGATTTAAAACCGAAAATATGACCCTTGTATCTATTAAGTATTCAACTTCTTTATCAACTTCTTTATCAACTTCTTTATCATTCCCTAGCTGTATCTTAACCAGCGGGTCTGCCAGGGAAAGATCTGCTGATCCCCATCCCTAACTGTTATCCATTGCTGCAACAACATCTTCCTGTGTAGTGTTTGGTAAATCTGGGCACTGGATTTCCAGTGCCAATTCTTTCTTACAGTAAACACACTGATTTGGTCCTAACCTCCTTTGGGATTGATTTCAGCCAACTCCATTATTTCCACCTTTACCTCAGCCTCTGCCTCATCCGTGACCATGTCCTCCTCTTTGATGTTGCTCTAAAGCTGCCACTGGCTCCTGTATTTCCTTCTCTTGCTTGTCTCAGTTGTTATATACTCTCCATGTTTCCTCCATGATTGCATCTGATTTTTTATTATCTCGCTCTTTTAATCTCTGTGGTCTCTGTCTGATGTCTGGGCTGGACTGTCCTAGCATCAAGGAGATTAACTGCTGCTTCCCCATTTCTGAAAGTATGATCAAGGGTTGTAAACTTTCACAATGCCACTCAGAGCTTATCTACAAAGTCGGTAGAAGACCCATGCTTTTCCTGTTTAAAGTTATACATTAATGCTAAATTTACTGCTTTCAGAGTGGCATTCTCTAATCGAAATTTGACTAACTCCCAGTATCTGATCAGTGAGGCATATTTGCCTGGATCATTTGTATCCCACAGAGGATTACACAGAAGGGAGTAGCATGTCCACAATATCCTGCAGGGCTCCACTAGCAATTTGTCCCTGCACATGTGCTTTAGCTTTTTAAATCACTAATTCTGTTGAGTTTATGTTAATTCTGTCAGCATTAGATTGATATCACCCCAGTCTGAGTCCTGGTTCTTGACTATTAAATCATTCTGCCACTTTAGTGGGGTCTTCTCTCCGACAATTCAAATCACTAGTGGAAAAAGGTACTTTTACTCTTCTGCATCTACACTGGTATCTGACATAGCATCCACATTTTCAGTGGGGTAATGGTATCTTGATCTGCAATGATACTTCTACAGTGGATATCCTCCTCTGCACTGGAGTCTGCTATGGTGTGTTGCTTTGGCATAGCCTGGTTTATGATAGTGGGGGGGAGCCACAGGCTAGGCTTCTGTGAGAAGCTGCTAGCGGCTTCCACCATGTCCGACAGAGCTGATCTCTGATGGCTCTGAAGATGGACATGCTGCTGGCCCAACTCGAAGGAGAGGGGAGGAGAGGGGATGAGAGGGAGAGAGGAGAGGGAGAGAGGAAAGAGGAGAGGGAGAGAGGAGAGAGAAGAGGGAGAGAGGAGAGGGAGAGACGAGAGGAGGAAACAGGGGAAACAACAGGGCAGTACCAAGGTCAGTGGTAAAGAAAGAGGGGGAGGAGGTGCTTCAAGTGTGGTAGCCAAGATTGCTCTGCAAGCTGCAGTGAGGACTATGGTGAATCAAACTGTGCCCTTGTAACGCATGAAGTCCATGGGGGATGAAAAGATCCACTTGCAGCCTATAGGAAAAGTGCTCACACTGGAGTGGGTGGATGCCAGAGAAAGCTGTGATCTAGTAGGAGACCCGAAGTGAGACGGCCCCCTCTTCCAGAGATAGAGGGCCATTGCTTCCAAACTAGAGCAGCCTATCCTTAAAAGACTGCACTCCGTGTGACTTGTCCCACAACAGTTTTGGGATGACTGTTTGCCCGTGTGAGAGACCTCATGATACAGCAGAAAAAAGACTCCTCTCCCTGAATAAACAGAAAAAGACCTTGAGTGATGAACTGACCAAAACCCCCGTGTCATGTCTCCCTGCATTGTTGGTGGGAAGGAGGGAGGGGCTGGGGAGGGAAAAAGGTGTTTTAAGCACTTATTTTACTTCTCATTTTCATCCTTTGACTCTGCTAATAATAAATCCACTTTATACCTTTAAATTTTAGCTTCTTTTGCCCTTAGAGTGTTTTTTTTCTCCCAATCCTTGTCTCAACTCATTAGCGTGTCGTTCATCTTTTTCCCTCTCCTTTGCCCGACTGTAGCAGGAGAGGTTAAGCGAACAACTCTTGTGGGTGCCTGATGTTTGGCCAGTGTCAAACCATGACATATGGCAACTTAACCTTTAATACTACCTGCAGCTGCAATGTTATCTGCAGTGGGTTGTTGGACATAACAAGTGCGACATATAGTGTCCATATGCAGATAGCATTGCAGATCCTATCACATGTGTTATCTGATAGCATTGCACAGTTCTGTGGAGACAGCAACATTGTTACAGATATAGCACATATCCAGGGCTCAGCACTGCTCAGACCAAATATACTCAATACCACACCATGTATGGTGCTTGCTCCCCTCCACATCCACATGTTCTCCTCCTCTTTAGTACAGGTGAGACTGTAGGGGACACTGCTGCACGGGAAGGATGCACAAGCACTCACTGCCCAGGGAGATGCTAAGGGCACAAAGCACCTCAGCCTGGGCAGAAGGCTTCAGGGCTTTATACAGCCCACCAGGACTGGGAGGGGCTTCAGCCAGACTTTTCTTCTGGCAGCTCTGGCAGGCGGAGATACCATGGATCACAGTGGAGAGGAGAGACTCAGCAATGCTCCTCCAGCCTGCAGCAGCTCCAGCTGAAATGATCACTAGAAGACACTTAGCCCATACAGCATTTGTTGAACATGTCCCAAAAAAATCCATTCATTGCCTGTGACACTCAAGCAGCTTCAACATGGACCTAACTACAGCCTTCCCTTACTCTCTTGCAGAAGAGAATAAGAAGCCACCAACAACTGCAGTGGAGCCAGTGTTTGTATGTCCAGAACCCACTGGAGAACACACTCTGCACTTGCTTTTTGCAGTGACACCACTGCTTTAGCAACGGGCAAACAGATGTGAGCCAGGCAATACATAAAACAGAAAAAACAGGGGAAAGCCAGTCTTACCTGTCAGCACGTTTCTGCTATCTTTCTGTTACTAAATCCCCCAACATTGTCAGGATAAATAAAACCCTCTAACACTGTCTTTTCAGTGTTAACAAGAAAGGCATTACTTTATCCTTAGTCCAGAGGTGTGTGTATGGCCAAAAAAATTCCAGTGTCCATACAGACATGGATACAAAACTTTTCCACTTATTTAAGCATTGCTAACAAACAAAAAAATTAATGTTCATTGGTTCTAAATTACATAACTCTCATAATTAGTATTCTATCTCCTATTGGTTGCCGAATTCTTGCTTCTTATGCCAATTAGTCCATATTTTTAGTCTTTTTAGTATCTCTTTCCTCCAGCAGGGAATTTCCAACACATATACTGAGTCTTTGTTAGTCCTTAGTCTTCTGGTTTCTGCAAAAGGTCCTTGCAGCCCATAAATTCTGCATTCTAGATATCCAGTTTCAACAATGTATCTCTCACCCAGGCTTTTTTTCATGGAAACATCTCAGAGTTAGTTTAGCCAAACATAAAGTTTCAATAATTTTCCCAAGCTATGTTCCCATAAAAGGAGTGTACGACAACTTCACTAAATACTGGCTAAAAGTGATTTAAGAATAATACACTACTTATAACTTACATACTAGTTATGATAAATTTTTAAAAATAATTAGAAGTTAATTAAAATAATTAATTTAAAAATTGGAAAAGTTACATAATTTCCAACAAAAGGGTCTAGCATATGGAGTAGCCAAAAGCACACAGGTGTATCTGACTGCAAAAATGCAAGGTAAAAAGACACAAAAAGGCCTGGAGAATCAGAGGTTCTAGTTAAAATGACACCTCCTGTCTCAATCCCAAAAGACCCTGTCCATGTTTTCTTTGTTTGGATGAGGAAGAATTAAAAAAAAAAAAAAAAAAAAAAAATTGAAAGAGGGCAATACATTATTCAGAACAACTTATATTCCAAGATTAAGTAACA
Source organism: Catharus ustulatus (assembly GCF_009819885.2). NCBI lineage: Eukaryota > Metazoa > Chordata > Aves > Passeriformes > Turdidae > Catharus > Catharus ustulatus. The sequence continues at coordinate 6,566,984 of NC_046249.1, read as the reverse complement.
CAGATGTTATTGCAATTACTGTTGTAAATGTAGGCATCATTTCAGACTCCATTTCTTGTGCAGATACCATTATAGATTAAGACTGCATGCAGAGGGAAATGCTTCTGCAGATGAGTACCCCAGTGCAGTTACCATAACACACACCATTCGTAACTTGTATCTAAGCTCTGTCTTCCAGCAACCAGGCATGTTGCGTGACCATCTGCAAAGGTTGAAGACATTCCTCCTACCTGACTCCCAAGACAGAATGGTGGACGCTCCTCTGAGAGCAAAGGCTGCAACTCCAATGCAGAGGCCTGCACCATCTACCCCGGCTACTGCCAGTGCCTCCATCGAGACAGAGCTGCCAAATGGAGAGGCTGTAGTGCGGATCTCTCACTGCAGGAAGTGAATAGATCTTTTGCTAGTCTATGGACAGGAGCAGACCTACCTGGAAAAGGTGTACCCAGGTGGAGGACCGCTTGTGGAAAATGGTTGAGAAAGGCAAGAGGCAGTGAAAAGGCTGCAGAGTGTCCGGAAGGCTGAGAAAGAGTTCTTTCCCAGAAAGGAGAGAGTCTTCTGGTTCCAAGCACTGTTTGCAGTAGGCCCACAGCCTGAAGCCAAACAGCAAGAGACTCCCCCTGTGACACTCACAGAAGGGAAGAGTGCCAAGAGAGCACACACAGAAGGGAGGAGGCCCAGTGTGGAAGAACGGGAACTTGGTACCACAGACCTTCAGGAAGAGCAGTCCTCCCCCAAAGCCACAGATGCCCTTGCAGAACCTTTCCAGAAGACAGAGGTGCCCTTGCACCTTGTACCTTTCACTGATCTGCAGGAAAGACTCAGCAGGAGAGGTACTGAAGATAAGGCAGCCCCGTCTACTCCCCATATAACAAGCAGTAAGGCAGCATAATCTCCTCCCCATACAGCAATCAGCACAAGTAAGAAGAGGGTAACACTAGGAGGAGACTCTTCTGAGAGGTATGGAGGCACTATTTACTGGCCTGCTGCACTCTCTACATTATGCTGTTTACCATGGACTCATATCAGAGATGTCACTGAGAGACTACTATGTCTTGCACATTCCACCATTACCTGCTGCTGTTGTTTCATGTGGGTGCCAGTGATACAGTCAAGAGCAGTCTGAGCAGCATCAAAAAGGACTACAGAGCCCTGGGAGCAGCAGTATCTGCTGACTCTGGAGCACATAGGTAGTTTTTTCATCAATCTTCCCAGTCAAAGAGAAGGGGTTTGAAAGGGCCGGTCAAATCTGGGAAATCAACAAACGGTTACAGGACTGGTGCCACAGCCGGGCGTTTGGCTACTTGCTCTGAACATACATCAGACTTGCTTTGAACAACCTGGTCTACTGCAGGCAGATGGAGTCCATCTGTCAGAAAAGGCAAAAAGCATCTTCACTCACAGGCTTGCCAAGCTGGAGAACAGGGCTTTAAACTACAATTGCTGGGGGAGGAGAGCCTCAGTCCATCCCATTTCTATCACAGACAGCAAGCGATGTCCTGAGCCTCAAGGCATCCAGACACAAGGGCTTCTCCAGTATCATGGGCGTAGAATCATTTTATTACCACCTCAGCCTCTTCACAGAAGCTCTGGCCAATGCTCCTGCCTGTTTCCTCTCCAGAAGTCAATGGAATTATTTTCTGCAAGTGCTCCTGCAAATCCTTAGAGGGAAACAGGCTTGAACAGCAGAATAAGCAGGATCCAGTGCAGACTGCAGTGGAATATGACCATTTGCTGGTGGGGCAATGCCTGCTGATCCTAATTGACATTTTCCAAGGAGAGATGGTGATGCGGCCGTGCAGCCAAAGCAAGGGCTGTGCAAAAGGGCAGGAAATGGGTTTGGCTGCTCAGGAAACCACAGCTCCCTTCCCACAACTGTGGGTGCTGATAGAGGGCTGGGCAGCTCCCTGCTAGCACTGTCCCAGAGCACTGCCTGGTCCCTGGACAGGAGGAGGCAGAGCAGCAGGAGAGCAAATGCTGGAAGATCTGCAGGTGAGTCACAGTGTTCACAGGGGCCTGGTTGGTCATGGAAGACACATCTGTGCACAGGAAGCTCCTTTCACATAATTCATGCTCCTACCCTCCAAATCTAGCAGAGGGCTCAGCTGGTGTTGGGTAAGAGCATATTCAGGGAGATTCTTCCAGCACATGATTTGTCTGGGTTGAGCTGGTTGTGGGTACTCTGGAACACTAACACTGCAGAGGCACAGCTTTTACAGTGGTGAAGGCAGAAATGCTGCTCCAGTGGAGAAAGCATTGCTGTGAAGAGGCCAATGTGTCAGGTTCTCCCCACTATGGAAGAGAATGAGGAGAGCAAAAGGGCCAAAATGTCATCTGCTGACCTCCGACGACAGGGTGGCAGTAGTTGTGGGATTCATCCTTCCCTTCCACCATCCCAGGGAGGAGCTGCAGAGCCCAGAGGGTACCAGAGGGTCTGGCAGTGGATGGCAGTTTTGCTGCAAATGGTGCTTGTGTGGGAAGAAAAGCAACGTGTAGGTGCATGACTGCTTGCACTCACACCCCTCTGTTCTCCCCCTCCAGGCCATGCTGGTCCCTACCCTGACCCTGGTCACTCTCCTGGTCCTGCTGCCCCCAGCCCAGTCCTGCCCCTCAGAGATGAACAAGGTCAAGGATCTCCTGGAGGTGAACTGCACTGGGCAGGCTCTCAGCACAGTGCCCTCAGACCTGCCTGCAGACACAGGCATCCTGCTGCTCAGTGACAATCGCCTGGAGTCCCTCTCCACCGCTGCCTTTCTGAACCTCACCCAGCTTCAGGACGTTGACCTGGCCAACAATGGGCTGGTGACTCTGTACACAGGGGACCAGCTGCCATCCCTGAAGGAGCTGACCCTCTCCCACAATGCCCTAGTGGCCCTACCTGACCTGCAGGGGCTGCCTTCACTCACCCACCTGGCTGTGGCCCACAACAGCCTGGAGACACTGGCCCCGGGAGCTTTCCGCACAGTGCCACAGCTGCAGAATCTGGACTTGCGAGGCAACAAGATGCAGAAGCTGCCCCAGGAGGCCTTTGCAGGGCTGAGGGCACTCAGGGAGTTGGACCTCTCAGACAACTTCCTGAAGGAGCTACCCAAGGAGTTGCTGCAGGATCTGCAGAAGTTGGAGACTCTCTGGCTTTCAGGAAACCAGCTGCGGACCCTGCCCACTGGCTTTTTCCCAAAGGGGCACATTTTCATGTATGTTTTCCTCACTGAGAACCCCTGGCATTGCAACTGTGACCTGTACTACCTGCAGACCTGGATCCAGAAGAATTCTGACGTTGTTTATCAGCCAGAGAGGCACCTGGAGGAAACAAAGGTGGAGGTTGCACCTGAGAAGGTACTGTGCAACAGCCCAGCTGAGCATAGGCTGAAGCCCATCATGGACCTGAAGCTTAACTGCAGCATCGTGGAGGATGCGGATGAGGAAGGAGGCGATGAATATGATGATGAGGAAGAAACAAGAGAGAAAGCTACCATGACCACCTTCTCCCCCCATCTATTCATCCCCAAAGAGCACACTACCATGCCCTGTGCTGTTACCTCATCTTGCCTTCCTACCCTCACTACCACAAGATCTCCCCTCACCCAACCTTCCTTCAGCACCCCTCGTACCTCCACGCTTTCCCCAAGCACTTTGTTTGTGGTGCTGACAAGCATCAGAGCTCTCAGCACCACCACTCCTGTACCAGCCGGTCCCACCATGACACCCATACAGACCCCCAGCACTGGCACCATTCTCAGTGCTGCTACCACCATCACCCTGCACAGACCTGCCACCCTTGACAATGCCACCTCACTGCCAATGACTATGAGCAGCAGCCCTTCTAGCACCAGCGGCCATCCGCAAACCATCCTTGATGCCAGCACTATCCATGACAGTCTCATGGGGTCCACTAGCGCACTTCCCACCACTTCCACGGCAGCGCCTTCTACTGCCATGCTAGAGGCCTCTTCCATTGTCAGATCTCCATCGCCTCCTCCAACGTCAGCCAACACCACGCTTTCCACTCACGCTCCAATACTACCACCTCCCTTGGACACCACACACTTCACCCAGCCTGCATGTTCCCCACTACCTGCTCCTCCTCCCCTCTGCCCTTGCTCCATCCCAGGACGGGTTGTCCCTGTGCTGCACTTGCAGGCTGGTGGGAGGGGTCCACAGTGGGGACAGTGGGTGCTGAAGCACTGCTGCCTGTTGCACTGGGTGCTCTACCTGGCTTCCTTGGCTCTGCTAGTCCTGACCATGCTGGCTCTAGCAGGTTGGCTGGCATGGATGTGTCTGGTGGGACAACCTTCCAGACAGCAGTCTCTGCAGACCCAAGAGGTACATTATCCACTGCTGGAATGGGGAGAGTCAACAGGAAACCCTATGATGCATCTCAGCAGCTTCAAAATCCCCTTCCAGCGACCCACATTCTGTACAATCAAGGAAGTGGAGTTGTGCCCTGAGGTTACCTACTGCACAATTAAAGATCTGGGGATACAGCGCAGTCCTCCTGCAAGTTACTCTTTCTGTACCACAAAGGAGTTGTGGGTTCACCACAGTCCTCTGCACACATCAGTCAAGCCTTTCTCCAGGAAGCTGATGGTCACAGACCCTGGCTTCCTGAGGACCTCATCTGCTTACAGCCTAGACAGGGGTATCAAGGCCATCGGTGATGTCAGAGTGAAATATGTGAGTAACACCATGTAAATGTTTCTGTACACTCAGAGAAAGAGATCGAGAGTTGTGGCTCTGCTTTATACGCTTTGTTTTACAAAGGAAAGATCTACTTGCCTAGGAAGAAGCCATCCAGCTCCTTCCTCTACTATTCTCAAACAGCTTGAGGTTTCCAGAGCTAAAATAATTACTTGGGTGTTTGGCAGAGGAAGATAATGTCCTAAACTGGTCAATGATAGTTTAGAACTGCCACTGTTTGGTTTTGGGGTGAGTGAGGGCAAGCAAAACTTATGTTGTGCTCTGTTGTAACTGTTTCTGTTCAAATTATGCACACAAAGACGCAATATACTTTCCACTCAGTGCCAGGTTCTTAATCACATAATAAATATTCTGTGCCTGAACTTAAAAAAGGGGTGCTAGTTTGATTTCATTGCACTACCACAAGTCTTGTCAGGGCACAGTGAATGAGAAATTTGTCTTCAGTGTTTTGGAATAGTGAAGGCAGTGGAAAAAATCCATGGAAACCCAGAATCCTAGAATATCCTGAGTTGGCAGGGACCCTGAAGGACCACATCTAATTCCTGGCCCTGCACAGACACCACAACAATCCCACCCTGTGCCTGAGAGCATTGTCTAAAACCTCCTGGAGCTCTGGCAGCCTTGGGTCTGTGACCATTCCCTGAGGAGACTGTTCAGTGCCTGACCACTGTGTGAGGGAAGAACTTTTTCCCTAATATTGATCTATTGGGATGCCCCCATGACACGGTTCCAACTTTTCCTGGGTTCCTGACCTAGGTCCCAGAGAACAGAGATCAGAGCTGGCCCTCTACCTCCCCTCAGGGGAGGTCTTCATCATAAGGTGTCCCCTTGATGTCCTCCAGACCAAATAAGTCAAGTGCCCTCAACTGCTACTCATACTCTTTCCCTCTAGACCCTTCCCCATTTCTGTGGCCTCCTTTGAATACTCTTTAGCAGCTTTAGATCCTTCTTGTATTCTGGCATTCAAAACAACACACTTATACTCCTGTTCCTGACTTTGGCCCTAAATGTGTGATTCTTCCCTGTGCTACTTCATCACATGGGAAAAGTATCCCACTGCAGGTAATAAGGAAAGTGCAAGTGCCTCTGCATGACCTATTATGGGTTGGTCAGATATGGAGGAGTAGCATGGGAAGCTTTGAAGGGCAACGGATGTGACTTTTAAGGGATTACACTAGGACAAAACACACAGGAGCTGGTCAAACTTTGTGATCACCTGTCTAGATGTCACTCAAATGTTTTGGGAGGTATGAGAAGGAGGCAATAGTCACCATTGGTGGGGATTGAATGGCTCACACCAGAACTGGTGCATAAATGCAGCAGCTGGATCTTGTGAATCACTTTTCCAGCCTGAAATGCAGTTCCAGTTCTAATTGCCCCAAATGTCAAACTGTTCGTGAGTCAGCATGGCCTTCTGCCAGCTTAACTACTAGGTCCACAGGTGGGAATGTGTGCCTGTGCTTGGTCAGCATGAGTATGTCTGCTGGGGCAGGTTTGGTCTGCAAGTGTGTCCATGGACTTACACATACTGCATTTGTAAAGAGACACTTGTCTGTCTGTTGGTGCTGTCCTCTAACCACACCATCCTCTCTATCCCTGTTTTCCTGGGACAATGAGGCAAGCACCTCTAGTGCTGGCACAGCCTGAAGGCCCCAACCGTGAGGCACAGACATCTGGGAAGCAGAGGGGTGGAAAAAGATCTTTGTATCTTGTGGACAGAAAGGTGAACAAGGTCTGGCAGTGCACCTGGCAGCAAAGGGAGGGCAACAAAAAGCCTGGACTGGGTTAACAGAGACAGGGCCAGCAGGCCAAGGGAAGTGATTATCCCCTTCTCCTCAGAACTTTTTAGACTACAATTTTTTGCCACCTTCGACACATGTGAAGCCACCCAGCTCCCTTCCCACAGGCACCACTGATACTTCAGTATTTCTCAGAATCCCATTACCTTTGCCTCTCTTTGTAACTCCTCCCTAGAATTCTTCACACAACAAGCATTCCAGGTCACTCCAGGAATCCAAGACCTCTCAATACCACCTAGGAACCCCAAAGCTCCCAGGACCCCCTATTCTACCCCATCTTCAATCCCCACAAATCCTGGCACCCCCAGGACTCTGTTCTCTTAGACCCCCTACGCACTCCAAGATTCCTCTCAGTCCTGAGACACACACATACACCTTTGTGCCCAGTGAACACAGGCACACAAAGCCCCAGTACCCAGCACCACCCACGCAGAACACTCAGGTCACTGGTCTCCTGTTCTCCTCCTCTTCCTTGTGAGAAGCACCTGGATGTCTGGGTTCTCCACCAGAAACAATAAGACCCAGACAAACAGCTCAGGAAGCACTTTTATTCAACCGAAGTGTGGGGGGAAACTAGGGGTTTCCCAGCTCCCAGCAAAGGGCTCAGGCAAAGGGACTGAGTATTCTTGGAAGCACAGGGCTAATCCCTACAGTGTTGGGACTATCTATGTTCCACAGGTTCACAACAGTCTAGGTCATGTATCCTGAGGGTGAAGGGTTGCTGGAAACCACAGAAGGAGCCCACTCTGGGGGAGGGAGGGATCTGGACACTTTTGTCCCATAGAGGTATGCATGGATGCTATCTGGGTATCCCAGTATGGGGTGCAGAGAGTACACCCTAAGCATTATTGGGAGTTTCTGTTGATCTCAAGGGGTCCTTAAGGGAGCTGGGGGCACGCAAGGCTGGGGGTACAGTGAGAACACAGGCTTGTAGGTCAGTATAGGCATGGGGCAATGTGCCTCGGGTGATCCAGCGCCGGGTACCCGGCTGATAGGCGTGGATCAAGTGAGTGTCCTGGTAGGTGTCATGACTGTACCCTCCCAGTACAAGCAGTTCCCCTCCCAGCACAGCTGCACCCCCAACTACATGTGCGCGGGGGAGGGGGCTGAGGAGGACCCAGATGTTCTGTTTGGGGCTGTAAACCTCAAAGGTCAGCTGGTCCCTGTAACCAGTCTGCCCAGTCCGCTGACACAGGCCCCCAGCAACATAGAGCTGCCCACCTGCCTCCTCCATGATGTGGCCAGCTCGCTCGCCATTCATGGGGGCTAGGAGTGTGACAGGTGCACCTGGGACATAGCGGAGCAAGGATGCCTGACACTGATATGCTTCATCACACCCACCCGATACGTAGAGCTCACCATCCAGGGCACACGCCGCATGCCCACACAGAGCCATTGGCAGGGGCTGGCACCGCCTGGGCAAGGAGAGAGGGAGGGGTGAAGGACAGGTTAAGTAGGGCTGTCCTGCAGTGACTGACTCTCTAGGGGTTCCCTGGTGAGCCATGGCTTCATTGACCACTCAGCAGGTAACACCTGCCAACACCCAATGAGCCCCAGTGGACAACATCAGCTGACACTGAATGAATGCCCCAGTGGCATCACTGTTCAACACTTTGTAGTTGCCACACCATTGGTCAACCACAGTGGGCTCCCTCAACGGACAGCTTTGGTCCCATGAACATTCTGCCTATGAGAGGAATCAAACTACTTTTCTCATTGGCAGATGGCCAACAAGACCCCCAGTGAACACACTACTGGCCAAAAACTCATTTGCCACCCACTAGGCAGCACTGATCAACACTCAGTCCCCAAGGGACATGGTTGTTCAATACCCAGTAGACCTCTCTCAAATACCACTGCAGGTCCATCCTCCACTGCATGCTTAGTGACCTCAGCGTTCACTGGGCACCATGGCCAAGACAAGGGGCTCTGAGAGAAAAGAGAAACTAGGCATCTGCCAGAGTAACCTCACCTCCAGGTGTCATTGGCCAGGTCGTAGCACTCCACAGTATCTATGCAGTAGAGCTCCCCTGAGCTGCCCCCCAGGGCATAGATGAAATTACCAAGTGCCACAGCAGCAAAGTAGCTCCGTCCACATGTCATACTGGCCAGACGCTCCCAGGAATCATCCATAGGTTGGTACCTGGGTTTGAGAGGCAAAGGAGCAAGAGACTACCTGTTACCTACAACACCATGAGCTGATGTTGGCACCGCTGAGGGCAATAACCCACCTACAACTTGCCAGTCCCATAATGCCTTGAGGTCACATGGTCACCTTGTACGGGAATAGCCCCTCCTCATGGACAATATCAAACCCATAATATCCTGGGGCATCTCCAGATAGAAGCCTCCCATTCCTACTCCCAAAAAAGTCTGTAAAACCCCAGAGTAGGAGGGCACCTCTGAGTCCTACACCATTCCCAGACTGTCTTGGGGCTACTTAACCAGCTACAATGCCACAATGTCTTGGATCCACAGGGCAGCTCTAGCTCTACCAATACCTCCCACAATGTCCTGGTACCACATGGCAACTCTAAGTCCTCTGTAGCTCTCACCTGTACACACTGGCTAGGGTGTCATGGACGCCGTAGTAGTGTTTTCCGCCCAGGATGTAGAGGTTGTTGCCCACCACAGTTACAGCATGACGGAAGCGTGGGCCATCAGGAAAATGTCCTAGTGCCCGCCACTCAACCTGCTTCACCAGCCCCACAGCACTGAGGTAGCGGTCTGCAAACCAGAGATGTCTGCTGGGCTTCCGGGCAGTGAGGTTGTCCTTTACTTTGTCTCCACCACAAACTACCAACACCTCTTGCAAGGAACGTACCCGGCATGGCAGCTGGGCCATGGGGGTGAAACTTGCTACCATGAGCTCACGGAGAATCTTTGGGTCAGCTACCCCTGCAGTCACAGATAGGACCTTCTTCAGCTCCAGGCTGGACATGAGGGCAAAGCGAACAGATGACAGGATCTCTTTGGCTAGATCTTCCTGGCCATCTCCATTGGCCATAAGCCACCTAGATGCTGCTTCCAAGGCTTCCAGTTCATGGAGGACATTGAGACCATCAGAGCGGAGGAGGCGGATGAGAAGGTGTGCAGGAAGATCCAGGAAGGCTGGTGTAACCACCACACAGGGGAAGGTGGCCAAGATATAGTTCTCTGCTACATGGACCACCTCATCCAACCCATAGTCCACAGCAAAGGCCAGCACATCAGGGACAGTTTCTGGGGTCAGACCATGGGTGAAAACATCCAGGCAGAGAGTGAGAAGCCCCCAGGCCTGGTAGCGCAGGGAGGTCTCAGCTGCCTCCAGGACCATGGGCCATGGCCCTGTTAAAGCTCCTGTGTAGGCAAAGGAGAGGAGGAGACGCAGCTCGGCTGGTGACAGCCCTGTGACCAGCGGATCGGCAGGGTCGTGGGTGGCCTCCCGCATGGGGCAGGTGAAAAGGGCCCGGAAGAAGTCACAGGAGCAGCTCAGGGCCAGTCGTTGAACTAGGAGGAAGGAGGAATAATGGTGGGAGACAGCAAGGGACCCTCTGCACTGTGCAGCTGCCAGAACCCAGGTGTCCTGGCCCTGTGCCCATCAAAGCCCCATTTCTGCGAAAGGGAGCAGCTCTGTGGGCACCTCTAGAGCCTGATCCCCACCTGGAACTGCAGTCTTATCATCCCCACCAGAGGACTTGGCTGTCCCAGGGCACCCTGTCCCACTCCTCAGCCCCTCATAGGGGACCCCCACTTCCTGCCCACCTGGGATGACTTCGTTCCCTGCCTGGAGCTGGAGGTCACAGCCCACACCATTGGCAAGGAGCTGTTCCATGGCTCTTAGTGTCTCCCACTGCTCCTCCAGGGGCTTAGGACCTTCTTCCTGGTGGTCAATCTCCAGACGCAGGGTGCAGGCAGCCACCAGCCGGGGGGCACCCAGGGCCCGGGCAGCCTCCTCCACCTCTTTTGCCCGGCCATGGGGCACAATTCCTCCATAGGCAAAGGTGAGCAGAGCCCGCCAGCCCCACACTGTGGTTCCAGGTGGCAGGGGGACATGGGGTGGAGGATCTTGGCGGAGTTGTCTGGTCCTGCCCTCCAGGAAGCGGTGGAAGAAGGAGCTGATGGAGGCCAGGACCACAGCATGGGCCATGTCACCCTCTGGGCCCACCGTCACATCCACCAGCTGTCCTGTGGTGCGGAGGTGCTCAGCCATGGCCAGGAAGTGTCCAGCATGAGCCCCATCCCGCAGGCTCCACTGGTCTGGGGCTGGCCCCTCTGCAACCCACATCCTGCCTGTGGAAATACATGAAGCAGGGTGTGAGGGTTCTGTCTCCAAAGCTGGAGTTTCTGGCATGACTGGAGTACTGGCTGGGGACATGGGGTCTTGCTACTGGCACTGCCACATAGCAAAGCCACTGGATCCACCACCAAAGCTTCTACCCCACAGCCAGGGCCACCAGGCTCTGCTACTGCTCCATTACTGAATCTGATGCTTCTTGGCAAAACTGCAGCTCCATAGGTGAGAACAACAGCCCATTTCACTGCCTCATAGCTAAGCCTGAGCTCCTCACCTCTCATCTCTGAACCCTTAGCATGAAGCTACTGACCCACAGCCAACACTGCTGCCCCACAGCCAGTTCCCCACACTGGCTCAGGCAACTGTCACCACTCAGACCTTCAGTCCTATAGCAAACACAACCACACTCTTCCTCAGCCATTGCCCCATAGCTGAAACTACTGATGGTCCAACAGCAACCAAGCTGCAGGCCCCCAGCAAAGCACCTGTCACACCCGTTCAGTGCATGGCAGTGCCTGTCGTGTGTCATGCTGCCTGTCACACATTGTGATGCATTATCCTGCTAGTTGTCTGCGATGTTGCATATCATACTCCCCTGTACCGCATACTGTCAAGGTGTGCTGACCCTCATGACGTTGCCACCCCTTGCCCCCGCTGTTGCTTGCTGTTAGCGCATTGTCGCTTGTCTTTGCTCAGGTCATGCACTTTGCAGCCCAGTGAAGTGCTTGCTGTATGCCGTGCCCCTGCATTACTGTGTGGCCTGTTATGCTGTGCCGTGCACTTGTCCCTCTTACCGCCTGCTGCTGCTCTGCAGAACTCCTGTGACCCCCTAGGAATGTTCCCGGGTAATTATAGACTGGACAGAACACGTGGCCCCAGCCAGGAGCTGAGAGAGGCTCAGGCAGAGGGAGGTCCAAGGCCCCAGAGTCCCCAGGCTGGGACAGTGGATTCTATGAGGACAGGTAGCAGGGCCAGCTGGAGCTGACAGGAGCTTCTGTAAACCCTGTGCTACCCTGGGCAGGTCCTGCTGGGGATGCCTGGCCCTTCAGGCCCCTCTCTAAACCTTGTTCTTCTCCAGAGCCCAAGGTGAAGCACAGCCCCTTCCCAAGCCCTCGGGTAGGAGACAGTTGCGTGCACCCGCACCCCCACTCCCATTAGGAGGTGATAAATCTACCATCACCTGCTGTGCTCCTGAGCTGCAGTCCAACCCCACTCCTAAAGAGTTGGGGGTCTCAGCTCCAGGAGAACATGGAGAAAGTAGTCCCTTGGCCCAACCTCAAGTGCTCCCAGGACCACCCCACAAACACCCAGGACCCCACCAGCCCACACAGTGCACATATCAGAGCAACACAGCCTGCCATCCCTGCCATCCCTCCTTCTGCTGTCCTCTGGCACCCCAATCTTCTCATCTTGTCCCCTCACCTCACACCCCATGTGCTCCTCTCTCCCTCGCACCTGCATCCAACAAGCCCACATTCCCTATCTCTGTATCTCATGCACTCATCTCCTAATGTGCCATCTCAACTGCACTGTTTCCACATGTCCAGTTGAATTCTATGTCTCCAAAGATGTTTTCACATCCTCTTTAAGTCCATTTTTCAGCACTTACCTATCCTGTGTGAGATTTTTTTTCTGTCTATTTAAAATTTCCCTATCTTGTTATTTCCCATCTTTCACTGCACACCTGAGTCTGCATTTTCTGTAGCCACTAAGTTGTGTATAAGTGCTATTAGATCAAATCTTGACCCTTTCTCCAGGCAAAATGATCCAGTTTTCACCTCTCTTTGTGCATCCTGTGACTCCATGGTCCTTTGCAGGACATACTAGTTTGTTCACAGAAAATTCAACCAGACATAGCTATAAGCAACCTGCTCCAGTTCTCAGTTGGCATTCAGGGGTCCCTTCCAGCCTCAGATATTCCTCAATTTCAACCCTGAAGCACTTCGCTCTAGACTTCCTGAAATGTTTTTTGGAGAAAGACCCCATGCTCCCAAACACCTTGTGGACAACGCATGACTTCTTCCCTACCCCACCTTCCCCATCTTCAGCTCAGAGCCAAGGACGTCTTCAGAAGCTTTGGCTCCAGACCCTCACTGTGCAGTGTAATCCCACTCCTTGTCAAGAAGCCCCACAGGGCCCACTCAACTGCAAGGACCTCACTGAAGCTACAGCACAGTGCACACAACACCGAGACATGGAGGCAAAGTAATTTGTGCACAAAGATCACAGCTGCACCAGAAGATGCCGCCTCCCCTTCAGCAGCTCCAGCTTTCTGCAGCTCAGCTCAAATTCTGGAAAACAGCCGCATGACCCCACAATGTTGTGACAACTGCTGGTTGGACCGAATCTTTATTACACAATGTCCTAAGTACATACATTTTGGAAATTTGGAAGCCAGCTCAGAGGCGGGAAAGGTGACATTTACAGCTTGGGAGGTCCCATCAGCCTCCAGCCCTCCTTGTTACCGATCTTCATGAGAGCTGCAGTGATTCCGAGCCCCAGACATGCTGTGGTGCCAGTGAGGTAACTGTGAGCTGAAGAAACCAGAAAAAGACCCATTAAGGCACAAGTCCTTCACAATAGATGTTGATAGCCTGCTACTTTTTTAAGTCTTTTTATTTCAGTCACATTATCTGGCCAGAGGAATTGGAAAAGTGGCCTTTTTATAAAACTGAGTTTTCATGCTTATGGCTTGCAATTTGAAATACCAGTTTCAGTACTCCACTGCCTCATCCCCTTAAGTGGACAATCTTATATGGTTCATTTGAGTGACAAAAATAACAATCACTGTTTTGAACTGTCATCAGCTCAGCAACTAGGACAAGTAAGGATTAGTTCTATTTCACAATTACAACTTAAATAAATCCTTCACTTCTTTAGGTTCGAACATGAATGCCTACAGAAAACAGAGCTGGGTCAGTATCTGCAGGAGCTGCTTAAGCCTTACAAGCTATCGAAGCAACAGCAGCAGGACACAGCTTGTCCCTGAGACTATGTGAAGAATTCACAAAGCCGATATTAGATTGTACAGTAATGTCACGATTACAAGCCGCACTGACGATAAATCGCATCGCCGGGTGTTGGCAAACATTTCGTTCTTTGTCCATAAATAAGCCGCACCCAATTATAAGCCGCTCTGTCATTCGCAGTGAAGACCCGCGTGCAACAAAGTTGCCAAATAGTAACAGAATCGCAGGATCGGGGTGTTTACTGGTTCGGCTCAGGCCATGAGGGCTCGGGGCTGCCGATGGGGCCAGGTGGCCAAACTCGGTGCTGCCACTCGGCGGGGCCCCTCGGGGCCAGCTGCTGCTGCCGCTGGGCTCGCTCGCCCTGGCCTCGCACTGCGCCGCAGTGGCAGGGGGGCACAGAGCCCGCCAGCACCTGTGGTGGTGGTGGGAGGTGGCGATGGAGCCCGCTGGCCCCCACGGCGGCGGCAGGTGGGGATGGGAGCCCCCCGCCTCCCCCCGAGCCGCGAGGCCAGCAGGAGGGAGATCCCTGCCTCCCCCCGGGCCAGGGGGCCAGCAAGAGGGAGCCCCCCGCGGCCCGGGGCCGCTGCCTGAAGGAGGGAGTCCCCCGCCTTCCCCCACCCCTGCACTGCCTGCACAGAGCCCGGCCCCACCCATGGCGCAACAGAGTAACCAATTTGTAACAATCGCGTAAAGCCGGGTTTTACTGGCAGGTGCTCAGCTCGGCACCTCGGTTTGCACTTCTGGGGTTGGAAATATCAGAAAATTATTCACATATTATCCGCTCCTGAGTGTAAGCCGCATTTCTGGTGTGGGAGCAAAATTTTAGTCAAAACAGTGCGGCTTGTAATTGTGAAATTACTGTCCTTGCTCTCTAAAATAAATCACATTTGTTGCCAAGAAAACATGGATTTCTATAACTATATTTTCCCTATTCTGCAATATTAAGGTATAACTGGTAGCTCTTACTAGCAGTACTGAGTCAGCTCTCCTTTCATTCTGTATACCACTTCATGTTGCCTCTGGTGTCCCCTCCTTCTGCAGCCATAATTATTTTAGCAGGCCCATACAATGTCAATGAAACTGGCATGAATAGAGGCTCAAATGAATTGTTACTAAAGAAGCCTGACATCAACATTCTTCAACATTTTTCCCCAACAGAAAAGTTTCCAAAACCAGCAAGGGCACAATTCAACACAGGCATTGTCCACAGTTACCTCTCACTCCCAAGACAGCTCCTGCTGCACAGCCGCCTATGAAATAGTTCAAAGGATCCTCTGGTTCTTCCCGGACTTGGGCACTGAGACAGGTACTTAAGCCAAACACAGCTCCCAGTGTAGCTATAAATAGGAAGTAAAAAAAACCCCAACAAAATCCTCAAGGATCAGAGAATTCACACTGAACATGATTTCAATATTCGCAGTGACTACAACGGCAAACGAAGCAAGATCTGTTTCCCAGGGACATCCTATCCCAGCTGCTACACTCAGCTGTAAGCTGGCACCTCAGAGCACCCCACACCCACTGCTACCAAACAGCACCGCATCCTGCTGGGGTATTGCCTCACAGCCCTTCCCTACAAGATGATGGGCCACCTCTGACAGCTAAGGGGTGCTGGAGGGGAGCTGTGGTGCCGGTGCAGCCACCTCCTCAGCTTTGCCTGGACTCTGCACTGTAACTCAGCCCTCAAGTCCCTGTGAAGCCACTTCACAGCACCAGGCAGAACAACCCCAAGGGCTCTTCTCTCTCTGTCACTGCTAGTCCTGGCACCTTCCTCCTCTGCCTGCCTGGGGCTCACAATGACTACTGGGTAGTCGAAAAATGAATTGAGTTTGTAAATAATTCTTGTTTGTAAACTGACCTTGAAACTGAATTAAGAATTTTGAACTAAAAATCTGTAAAGTACATGCATCCTGTCCACTGAACTACACACCTCATCCCATCAGACCCTACACTGATATAATCGCAAACTTTGGCAAAAAGGCATATCATGAAAAGCTGGGTTTGTATCTAATACAAATCTTGATCACAAAACATGAAACTGTCTACCAGGCACCATCTGCATATTTCAATTAATCTTTCTTGGGAACAACAAAAACATCCAGGATAAAAATTTTCAAACCCTATATAAAACCAGCAGCTCCTGTTACAAACCTATGCAGAAAATGAATTAGGCTGATGCCAAAATCAACTGAAAAGAGCACTGAAGAAACAAAATCCCCAGACCTAGGACTGCATTTCAACTTTCCTGCTCTCCCTGCTTTGGACAAAGGCATCTGTAGGCAAAATGCACAGTGAGGCCGTGAGGTGTGGCCCCTGAACGGCAGACAGGACAAATCCTTCCTCAGGTATGAAATTGGTAAGAGGACCCAATATGCCTGTTTAGGATTAAGGAATTTATTGAAATAACAGTTGACTATATGATCCAGTCCTTTCATAACAATCTCAGCTCATTAGAGGAGATACCAGATCCTGGTTTAGAGTCGAACTATTCAAAAATACAAACCTGGACTGACTGTTACCCAGCTCAGAGCACCAGCAGTTGGGGTGAGGCAGAGGTGGCACAAGACATTGAATTAGATTGAAAAGCAAAAGTCTGCTAAGAGGAAAACTGTACTTGACAAGAAGCAGAGAGAGCTTCAACAACGCAGCCCCTTCAGCTCCCTGCCCCTCTCTTCAGCATCCACTTTCTCTTGTCTATAGAACATGATGGGAAAAAACCCACGTTTATTTCCGTTTTGCCACCAAAACCATTGCATTGTTCTTTAGCAAATGCAGTTTATTAAATACAATGCCTAAATATATTAAAAACTTAAATTTGCTCACACTAGGTTGTTGCCCACAAACTGAGTATTCTAGAAATACAAAAAAAATCCCCGATGTACCTGTTACTCTACACTGCAAAAAGTATGCTACCTGACCTGCAAATCAAGGATATGCATTTCCATTTCAGTGTTCTGGCTCCTGGCTAAACAAGGACCCAGAGGCGGTGGAGAGAACCACCGAAACCGCGCAGGGGCAGAGGTAAGGCCGGTGCGGGAGTCCCACCCTACAGTTACACTGCCAAGGGGCCCGGCCCTTACCCATCGTGACACTGTCCGCCGCCGCCGTCTGCAACGCGGCCAGAGCCGAGCCGGGCCGCAGCAGGATGATGCGATACGCCGCCCCGACCAGGCCTGCAACACAGCACTGCGTGTCATTGTCCGGGCCCGGGCCCCACTCGGCCGCCCCCCACCGTGTGACCCCTTTCCCCCTGGTGCCCACCCGCGGCCGCGCCCACGCGCGTGGCGAGCCAGGTGCGCTGAGGGCACTGCTCCCCCTCGGGCCCGTCCCAATAGCCCGCCATGGCGACAAGGGCACGACCGAGGTATCGCGAGAGCACGCCGCGGCCCCGCCCCGCGAGGGGGCGAGGCCAGCGATCGTTCCCCGCGCAGGCGCGTGGCGGCACCGCCCCCGCGCGGAGCCGCGGCCCCCGGGCCGGGAGCGCGTGCTCAGCGCCGGGCGCTGCTCGAGCGCGCTCGCACTGTCACTGTCTGAAGGGATTTCTATTTCCTGGTCCCAGCTGGCCCACCCGCGGCTCTCAGGCTTTTTACCCAAACCAGGAGCTCTGACCTTACTGTTTGTCTTTGCTGGCTACTTGCGGGACAGGGAGAGCGGTGTGGTTTTGATCTGTTGTGGATGTTTTGCATTTTTATGGGGGACGGGTTGTTTTTGGATTGCGGGTAATTTTTTGTTTCTTTGTTTTTTCTGGTAGGGTCTACAACTCTTACTTAACGGCGCTTGAAATATTTTTAATGACTTTTCAAAGGTGTGGCAAGCAAATACAGAGAAACAGAGAATACAGTAAATACAGAGAATAAAGTGGACAATGACAGTTCATATAAGCTCACTAATCTTTGGAGGTCCTTCTAGATGAACCTTGGCGACTGAAATCTGAAGTCTCCCATCCTTTTCCTCCTGCTGACAAATCCAAATCTCCAGAGCTCTAGAGACCTTGACCTGAGTGTGATGGGTACACCTGTGCTCTGCTGTCCTGGTTGGATGTTCTGAACAGCAAAGTCCAAAGGCAGTGTCTGTGCTAACTGGGCTTCCTGTCAAAGTGATTTCACAAGACAGAATCCTGGCCACATACTGGTTTAAATACACATCTTCACCTCCCCACCAAATGGAAAATTAATTCAAAGGGTGAAAGGAATGAGGTGTCTTTACAAACTGTGGCCCTGCTGGTAGATAAATCCAAATCCTGAGAGGTAAAAGAAACACTTCAGCAAACTATACCCAGTATCCTTGGAAAGGAGTCTAGCCCTAGGTCACTCCCCAGCCTTGCAATCTCCTCTGTACCTGGCTATTAACTTTACCCAGGTTCCCCTCAGTTGCTCGTTTTGCTAAAACAAAAAGACCCAAGGCAATTAGTCTTGAGGAAGGCTTCTGCCAATCCTGGAGACTCACAGTGACTCCCTTAATGGAGTTGTTTTAACATTTGCACGATCAAAACTCACGGCAGCTGCTGTTTACTGGTTTTGTAAGTCAATTCTCCCTTCCTTCTTCTACTCCACCACTTTTAATTATCTCCAACTCCTCTGGTAGAAAAGACAGCACCAATACCCCACCCCCTTCCCTTCCTTCCCTGGCAGCAGGTGAGTCACAGGGAGTAAAGGGAGGTTCCAATTCCTTTTCCGGGCCTGAGAGAGCTAAAGCTGGGGCATTAATCAATCTTTCTTTTAACTGTCGTGCAATACTCTATTAGTCCTAATAGTCACAGTGCCCCTTCAGCCCTGGGCAATGGCTCCTCCAAGTTTCCCTGGACCCCATCTGGGCCAATAAACTGAAAACCTTCAGTCAGAATATGCCCCATTCAGCCTTTTTGTCCGTCATCTCTGCCTTCTCTTCAGACACTCCAAGCCCCCCTCCAGCCAGAAAACCATGGTTTGGTGGCTTCCCTTACCACCTCCTCCCATTCTCCCAATAGAAGTAAGTCTTTTGCATACTGCAATAACCCAATTCCTAGGGATGGAGTAAATTTGGTTAATATCTTGCCCAAATAATATTGTTCCCACTCAAAGGCAAAATACTATTTACTGTGCTCTGTAAGTGAGCATCTCCAGAAAGCATCTTTTAAATCAAGTCCTGAATAGTAGCAGTGTGAGGAGGGAACCTGGCTCAAGATGATATAAGGATCTGGGACGGCAGAATACCTGGGTTTCATTATTCTTAGGTCCTGCACCCTAACTGGCAGGGTAGGAGTATTATAGGGTGTTATACATGGCTCTATATATCTGGCATACCTGGTATCTATCACTGTATAGGAGTGTTATACATGGCTCCAAAAGATCTGCCTGTAACAGGGATTCAGCAACAGGCTACAACCCCTTCCTTCCTTCCCCTCAAAGAGGGTATTGCTTTTTAGGTACCAGTCGTCCAGGTTATGTCTAGAGTAAACTGAGGATATGGAGAGACTCCATATCCAGTTTTCCACATTCCACTGGGACTATGCACACTTCTAGGTTCACTTTAGCATAAGCTTTACCAGCACAAAAGCGCTAGCATCCCTGTCACATCTCATGACAGTAACTCGCATTCCCCAATTCAGTCCTCAAATTCCCTCCTAGCAAACACAATTACAACTAGGGACAAACAGAAACTCATGTATGTATTTCAAACCCATCTCCCTCATTCACCAACAGCAACTGAATAAAATGTACCTGCTCATCTTTACCACTTATCAAAAGAAGACTTTTCTACAATTGTCCCCCCTTCGGCATAAAACTCAAAGTAGACAGAGAGGCTCCCGTGTCACTAGGAAACTAGGACACTTCTCAGTCCTGCAAGGGCTCCAGTGTGGAATGCCCCCAGTACAACAGGAGATTCTGACTCCCTTAACAATCCATTTCTAATGTTCTCTATTTTTTTTACAAATGGCACGTTGATTTCATCCCAACCACTGTGCTGGTTGCCACCCCCTTCCCTTTGGTCTTGGGTTTCCCTGCACACTTTTTCCTGTCGGGGGTTGTAAAAATTGTGATATTATCCTTGCCTGTACCTTTATTTACCTTTGCCTCATCCCTTCTTTCATATTTTTTATATATCTGTCATGCCTTTTTAATCAATTCTTGCAAGGGCCCACTCTGCCACCTCTCCAGCCTGCACTCCTGCTGCCTGAGGGCTCTCAGCCTCCCACAGCCTCTGAACTCTGCAGAATCACGCACCTCCCTGGTGATCCAAACAAAATCCCTTCTTGTATCAAGCCAGGCTTTGGTGACACGTTGTCTCTTACACCAAAGCTGGTCCTTGTCCTGCCAATGTCCAGACATCCCTGCAGCACACCTGTCCAGGCCCCCAGCCACTCTGCCAGCACCATGAGCTCTGTAAAGCACCAGACGCTGGCGCAGCTCAGCTGATAAGCACAGCATACAGCGCCTCAGGGACGGGCAAGTTGTGGGGGCATGGGTGTGGAATGGCAGCTGTGGGCACCTCCTGGAGCTGAGCCCTGCCTGTCCCACAGCCTCGGCTCAGTCCCACACCTTCCCTGCAGGCCCCCAGCCGAAGCTGCTGGTGCTGCAGTCTTGCTCCCAGCTTTAGCACGCCACAGAGAAACCCCCTTAAGTCCTGAGTAGTAAGCAGACAAACCCAAATCCTTCACCATGGCTCCATAAGGACTGGGGGTGTAGGAACAATACCTCTATGTTTTCCCTATCTTGGAAGCAGGGAATACAAAAGACTTGCAGCTGGTCCTGTATTAGACTGCAGATTTTGAAGATAAGGTGGAGAACATTGGTTTCTCTTTCCTTATTACATAGTCTTTTTACTATTTTTCTTAACCATATTCCTTTCACACTGTCCTTCAACCAATCCTGTCTCAATCCACAACCATCCATCCCCTATTGCTAAGGCCCTTTTCCAGCTCCCCTTACTGGCTCCTGCTGGTGTCCATGTCCTTATCTGCCTCTGGGAGAATATGCAAAGCATCCCAACTTTCTCCCAAAGGAACTTCCAGAGGCATTTTGGGATCAACAGCCCTATAGTTGAGACCTTTTCTCAACTTTCCTTTACTGACCCTTCTGGGCATCCTGCCATGTTTTACTCCTTGAAATTTCCATCCTAGTTACTGATGAGATTTCCCGTGGTCCTTTCCTGTTGAATATTCACAGACGCCCCCCAGTCTATCTGTATGTCTCGGGACCCCAATCAATTGCCCAGTGCCACCAGGGCTGAAGGGAGCTTGTCATCTAAAACTGGGTGAGGTGCGCCTCCAGCTCCTCTTGTCATGTGTCAGACCCAGAGGTTGGAAAGATCCCAGGTGTGTCCCCATTTTGTATGAAATATCACGCTCTGAAAAGCCAGTGTCCACAAAGAAGACACAGGAGTCCTTCAACTTTATTCAAATAAAGGGAGAGAGTCCACTGGGGCATGCACCCACAGTGTTTTCTCTCGCAAAGTTTCAGAGAGCACAGTCTTCCTTTATCTGAAACTCCCAGCCAGACGTTGCCCTCTTCCTTCCCCCATTGGGTGAGGTACCAGGAACGTACAGCCTTCCCAAACTGCCTACCCCATATCCCCCCTTGAACCTGGCATCTTATCCCAAAGTTCAGAAGTTCAGACTTGTGCAGAGTCCCCCACTTGCCTGTTCCAGGACTCAAGCTGTATGGGTTCAGTAACAAACCTGCTGCTTGAAGGTAGTAGAGACATTAAGACATACCCTCACCCATGGAATAATTTGCAAAGACATTAGCATGCCTCTTCCCTATCAGTGACATCCCTTAATGACAATAAGGGCAAAGCGCTTTCAGTTGTTTTCCCGACTCTTGAAGTAACTCCAAAATCAAAGTCAGGTCTATGACTATTGTTGTTAGCTCAAACTTTGTCACTGCTCTACCTCTTTTCCCTGTATGCAAAAAGCATTATTAAACACTTGATTTCTGCATTTTCCAGTATGCTGAGTCCCCCACAGTACCTCTTCTCTGGGATAGGAGCTCAAAGCAGCTGGAGTTAGATGCTAATGCTCTGCTATCCAAAGGAATTTTTTGTAGCACTGTATCCTGCCGGCAGTAAAGTCAGGGCTCCATGAGCCCTGGCAAAAAGGAAAGGAGAAGGGGCACGGTCAGGGCTTGGCAACTGCACTGGGCTGTATCACACCAGAGATGTGCTGTAGTGTGCTCAAATGCAACAGGCAATTCACATCCGTTCTAGAGCTGTCAGCACCAGAAGGAGCTGGTGTGAAGTGCATTCACAGAGGGCCTTCTATTGTCCCTCGGCTTGGGCACATTGTCCTTTGCATGCTGGAGAGCTTGCTGTTCTTGCACACAGAACCAATGCCACCATGAGGCATTCACTGGTACTTTAATACAGGAAGCATTTTTTAGAACAACTTTGCCCCTTCTCCAAAGCTCTTCCTAAGCACATCCAACGAAGGGCTGTGTGACCCTTCAGCAGGACAGCAGCACAGAGAAAGCACTCGCCTGCAGGGTGGCACACACTGCAGATGCTCTTTCCCCAATAAAACATACAGAAGCCACTGAATCTTGCACAGGGCCAAACTCCACCATTAAGTAACACCATTACTCTACACTATTAAGTAACAAATAGCTTTCTGGGATCCAAGCAGCTGTAAAAGCTCGTCTGAAGCTGTATCCCAATATTATTCATAATATTCTTCTACTGACAAGGGAGGTGGGACAGAGAATTCACATCTCTTCTGCTTTGCAGCAGGTACAATGCCTGTAGATGCAAGGCTCAGCACCCTGGTGTGTACAGCTTTCCAATTGGCTCATGAATAGACTGCACCTGACCTTGCTACACTGCTGGTAGGATTTATTTAGCAGATACACATCCCTGGGCTGCAGACTCTCCCCAGGCAGTCAACACTGTTCAGAGAGCTGTTATGATAGGAAGGAACAGTTACTTTACTATAAACAGGCAAGTTCCAGTGAAAGGAACACATAATTAATGTAACATTACTCTTAAAACACTAACTTTGTTCCAAATATTTTTACTGCTGATAAACAAAATTGCTGATACAGAATATTAGTATCCTTAAACAGGGGGGAGGGGCTTGCCATCACATTACAAGCTGCAGGTAACTGGGCTTCCTTCTATCTCCAAAACCTTTTCAGAAATGCCAGAACCATCCATCAGCAAATTGCATTCAAAACATTTCCCCATCCTTCCCTCTTGGGAGCTTTTTGTAGGGCCTTGTCCAATAGGTCTCCTGTCTGCAGCAGAAGTTGTTCTCTGAATTCTCTAGACCAGTAATTTATCCTGTCTGCTAAATGGACTACAGACAGCAAGCTGTTTTTCAGAGGACAGTGTACTGTCAGCACATGGATGCTTAGGTACATGGTACCAGCAGTAGAGACCCTGCATTGGGGGCTCAATGACACCTCCTGGTATCTGGAACAAGAAGAGGAAAACAAACATCACCATTTGACTTTTCCAGTTTCATTAGAAGTTGAATGTAAGCTACCAGAATTTGATCAGGAGTGATTCATTTAAAATAAACCCACATTTAATTCACAGATACCCTTGTAAAAGGCAATCACTGCTCACCCATGCAACAGAATTACCAGTGTTCTCAGTGACAAAATCAGCTTTCATATCTTTGCAAAAGGAAGAGTTTTGGAAAGGAGTCAGCCAAAAGGGAGATCTGAATACTATCTTCCAATGAGACCTTTATTTACAGAAATTATCTGTAAGTACTTCTTTATGAGATACCTGTACTTTCACCTAGCAAAAAAGAATCAAGACTTTGTCTGATTTAGCAATCCTCTCTTGCACCTGTGTTGGTCTGTGCTGATTGCACATGAGAGAAAAAAACAAATCTTTTAAAACCATCCTGTCTAAAAATCTGCTACCCACACAATGGACTAGAGTTCAATTTAAGTCAGCCAGTGTACAGAAAGACCACATAACACCAGAAAAAAAAGCACACAGTGAAAAGTCAGTTTAATGAAATCTTGTATGACAAATTATGGCAATTATCATAACCGGAATTCCTAAAATTAGATAAGATTATGGGAAACATGGTAAATTCTGAAATATGTTACGTTTCTAGAAAGCAAATAAACCATTTTCTACACTCATTGGGAGAGCAAAAGACCAGTTGTACGGCAGAATGGGACACATTAGGAACAGTCATTTAATGACAGTAATACCCAAGCAATGGAATCAATTGATACTTCAGGGAACAGAGAGGGGCCATTACAAAATTGGAGGGTTTTTACTCCTGCAGACTTCTAACAATCTGGTCACCTCCCACCCTAGTACTAGGGCAGGATGGCTGAAGACTCATTTATTTAGGTAATTTCCTGCCCTGTCTTCTCTAAAGCAATGTATCATGCACTGGGAACTGGACTACAGAAAGATGTTGGATTACAACATTCTCTTACCTTAATGTTTGTATTTCTTGTGGGTGTCTTTTCATTTGACGGATAAGAGGCTTACTTCTGGTTTCAGTGACCTCACCATTCTAGCAACATTTTCAGGGACTGACCAGGATCATTAAGTCCAGCTCCTGGCCCTGCACAGGGCAGCCCAACAATCCCACCCTATTATGAGAGCATTGTCCAAATGCTTCTTGAAACTCAGGCTTGGTGCTGTGACCACTGCCCTGAGGAGTCTGCTCCAGTTCTAAAGTCACCCTTCTGAATGAAAAACTTCCTGATATCCAAGCTAAACCTCCCCTGACTCAGCTTCATGCTGTTTCCTCAAGCTCTGTCATTGGTCACACGAGTGTAGAGACTGGTGCTTGCCCCTCACGAGGGGGCTGAAAACTGCATTGAGGTCTCCCTCAGTCTCCCCTCCTCCAGGCTGAACAAAACAAGCCCTCAGCAGCTCCTCATACAGCTTCCCCTCTAGAACGTTCCCCATCCTTGGGGCCCTTCTTAGGACACTCTCTATTAGCTTAATGTCTTTATACTGTGGTGCCCAATACTGTCCCACGTGAGGCTGCTGCAGTGCAGAGCAGAGACAATCCTCCCCCTTGCCTGGCTGTACCTGATATTCCCTCAGGACATATACGGCCCTCCTGGTTGCCACAGTACACTGCTAAGTCATCAGCAAGCATTCCCAACTTTTCTACACTCTACAGTATTTCTTTTCCACTTGGAAATATGAAAGGCTGTGCCCGTGTGGGTGTGCAGCCACACAGGCTATACAGGAATTGTCAACACCACACAAAAGTTAACAGGAGGCCTAAGGGAAAAGATGGAGTAGGCGTGAGATCAAGGGGAAGATTGCTGGAAGGCAGCAGAGCTGGTCACCATTACCCTCCTCTTGAACAGCCGCTGCTCAGTACAGGAAACACAACGCAGGGCTCAGGGTGTTTTGTTTACTTGCTTGCTAAGACAGGTTTTAATGTAATTACCATGTACATTTTGATATGACTGTCTTACATAGATCTTTTGAGACAGATGGGCATCATCTAGTTTTGCCTGTTACTGGCTTACTAAGGCTTAAAGCAGAAAGCTAAGTTAGGGTTTTGCTTTGGCCTAACTGTATCTTGCTGGGCAGGGCCTGAACTTAACCCATGGCCAATTATGTTGGGATGCACAGCAACACAATTCTGCCTTCACTATAAACATTTATGCAAAGCTTCTGGCTAAAAATAAAATCTGTATCAGTAAATAGTTGCCAATTTTTAAAAAAAGTTGTAGGTGATTGTGTCTACCAAACCCCAAAGCAGGCATGCTTATTCCATTCTTCTGAATCCTCATGCACCATCAATGCATTTTAGGTAAAACACTTCAAAGTGAGTCTCAGCATGGAGCCTGGGACCAGGAAATAATGCCTATTTTCTCAGAAGTGGGCCACGCTGGCCAAGACACCTTATTAATTTTCCTTGTGAACAAACTGCTGACAATAAACAAATTTACAGTGCAAGGGTATTTGAAAAGAGTAGTTTAAATCTAAGTATCTCAACAATGTAAAAAGATCCCAGATCCAAAAATGCAGGCCACTTACTTGAAAGTCCCCAGACCTTGTGATGCAGAAACAATTGTGTGGTGGGTACTAAGGATCCTGCCATGTTCCTGTTGAAGCATGGCAAGACTAGGGGGTGCAGGAACAGGTCTGTTCATTGGTAAAAACCCCCATAACTCTAAGGGGGGAAAAAGAAAACCAAAATGCAAGAAGGCATGAGCAGACAATCCAGAGAACCAAGACGCAGTGGCACAGCTTATCATTAGCCTTTTTCAATTGCCAGAAAAGTAATCACAGATGTTCCTTCAACTGGCTATCAGGAAAAGTAAAAACACCCTTTGCCCCAACAGCATCAGTCTTCAGTGAAGTCTTCAGTGATGGTTAGCAACAGAAAAAAGTGTTAGACCTGTTCTTGACTGTCAGTGAAAAGTGTGTTTCATTAAAATAGAGGCAATAAGGACTGTTTTGCTATTTGAATACTCAATTTCAAAGCTGATTTTGTGCTATAACCTGGGTTTCTGTTTTCAATTAATACTACATCAAATGCTTCTTCCCCTTTCATTTTCTTTTAGGTGATGCATTTTAGGTCCTCAACCTACAAAGGAGCAAGCATGCAAGTCAGAAATTACCTATTGGCAAACTATTTATAAAGGAAACAGAAAAAATTGGGGAATTTATAGTGAAAGTGACCTGGTGACTACTGAATTCCAAACTTGCTGGAAAAGAACATACCATATATTCCAATAAGAAAATAAAACTCAATTTTCATACAAAAGGCTCAAATGATTAAAAAACATCCAAAGAAAAAAAAAAACCCAAAAGTGAGTTATCGTTATAGTAGGAGTACTTCAATTACACACAGAAAAACACATTCTTGCTTTTATTTGTGGTGGAACAGAATACAATAACCTTCAGCCCAAACTACTCAAGGCTGGCAGTATTACCTTCTTCATGCTGCAAGACTTTAGGAAACAAAACAGGGACAAGGAAGGGTTAGAAGCTAAATTTTCTATTTAAGGTCATTAATTCAACAAGAGATTTAAAAAAAAAAAAAACTTTAAGCATGAAGAGTTGCACTGACTTCAGTAAGATTATTCACATACAGTTAAGTCAGGCAGGTAGTTAAATGGCTTGTTGAATCAAGCCATTAAATGAGAGCTACTTTATTAAACAAATTTATTTTAATGTCTGGCAGAGCTCATTGCATGAGCCTATTTTATTCTTCCAAGGGGTAACAGCTGTTTTGTCATTAACTTTTCTGAAGGTGTAACCTATATGCCTCCTGCAATTTACTGTAGCCACAGAAACAAGGTTTTCTAAGAAAAACTGTATGCAACATCTAGTGGCTTAGCTCTCCCTTAAATAGTAACAGAAAAGAACAGTACAAAACAATAGCTTCACTTTTTCAACACACAAGAGTATCTTATTGAAAAACTAAAATAAAAAAGTTTCACCACAATATAATTCCCCCAAAAATAATAATGAAATGGGAAGAAAAAAGGAGTTAGCAAAACATCCTGCAGACTTTAAAGTCTCTTATTATTGAGTTAAAAAAAGCTTTTCTGGTGAACCACAATGTTTTGTTTCTTTCTGTTTACAAACCACTAGACAGCAAACAATGGCATCCACATCCATAATCTATGAAGGGACTAAAAGGTAAAAACATATCCTGCCCCATCTGCAGTCCAAAAAAAAAGGAACCCAAAAGGGCAGCCAGTGAGCATAGGAGCTGGTGAGGACCGGGTTTTCCTGCGTAAAGGGGAGTAGGGGTTCTAAAAGCAGAATTTGAGTTGTGTCGAAAAGTTCTATCTTGGAGACCTGCAAAGACACAAACTACTGAAGAAACAGCCAAAAGGCCCCATTGAAAAGCTGTGACAAGCTGTAATGTGCCATTTTAATTACAAGGAAGAAGAGAAATGGTTGGGGGTGGTTGCATTTTGTGTTTTTGTCGTTTTGGGGTTGGATTTTTATTTTTTTTGCTCATCAATATGATGAGCTTTTAACGTCCCAAACCACATTCAGGTAGTTTCCAAGTCTGCTTTTTTTTGTGTGGAATCTACTGATCCAGACCAAAAACCCAAACAAACAGAACAGAGATGCACAGTCTTAAGTCCTGGAGCTTTCAACACTGCCTGAAATAATCGCTGGCCTGGGGTATCCGGAGATGCCTGCAAGATGGTGTTCATAGCAGCCTTGCAAGCAGATCGGCTAACATCTGCTATGTGCTACCAATGTTCTGCCCATCACCTTCATCATTAGGACCTGAAACAATAAAAGCAGTTCTTGGTCATAAGAAGTATCTTGTGTTTCTTGCCTTGCAGTAAGAGACCCATCCTAAGCAGCCTACACAAGTCTCAGATTCAGGTGTTCAATGAGAGTTGAGAACTATAGAATTCTTCCTCCCCTGCCTTGCATATGCCTTCTCCAGACTAAGATCTGTGTACTGTAGAATTTTATGTTCTTGGTTAATCTGGTTCAGGAATCCCAGCAGCATCCCAAAACCTAAAAGCTCAGTTTCCAACCTCTTCAATCTTCCCACTGCTTTTGCTTATATTCATTCCTCTTTTTTCCCCTTCTGTGAACCAGGATGGAGGTCTGTCAAAGGCTGGATGTTCTCAGCCACAAGAAAGCAAAGCTTAGATGACTTCTAAGTTGAGAGTACAAAAGGAAGCCTTCCTCATTTTCATAAATTATGGTCCCCTCATGCACAATAAAAACCATTACACTCCTTCCATGCCCCTTTGTAAACTTCCTACTTTCCAAACAGCTCTCCACTGAAAGGTCAGTCTGGATGCTGTCTACTAATCCTGAGTCATCTCAGGTTTTATGTGCCATGATGAAGGCAAAAAAAGACACTCAGAACCACCCTTAGAAATCCTGCAAATTATAAAAAACACAAAAAACCTCTGCTAAACTGCAGCATGTAACTCAGAGACAATACAGGGGCTTTTTACTAGTGTGGAGAAGTAGTTGCATTCAAAAAGGAAGTCCATGCAATAGTCCTACTCCATAGACATATGCAAAGACCACAGTCTGCCTTAAGAAATGACACAGGAAAATGCATGGGAAACAGGAAACATCATTGTCTTCCTTACTTACCACTTCCAACTGATCCTGAAGGTGCAATGACATCGTCATCACTGTCTTCCTCATTTGACTGCGTTACCTCTGGCTCAGGTGCTACATTCTTGACTTCTTGCTCTTGTTCCACTCTACTGCGCAAGGCCAAGATCCGATGGTGCAATGCAGCATACAACTGCCCTGTATCTTTAGAGCTTGCCTGCATTTTTTAATATTCAGAAATAAGAAAATGGTACATAGAATTATAACAAAACACTGCTGACATAGTACACACCAGTCATGCCATATTTCACAATATACTTTTCAGTTTTCTCATATAGTGTTTTTCAAACCAGTTACAATGGGCTGTGGTACACACAGCAGGATATTAGATATATAGAACTCTAGTGGTGAGAGTATATTCCTCTGCTTAGTTCCAACTTTCTCTGGCTAACATACCCAGTACTTCTTGATCTCATATAGCCTTCTTCCCAGAGGAATCACACAACTTTCCTGAAACCTTCTATTAGCTCATAATTAAAAGACCTTCAATTAAAACGTTGCAGATTTTTGCTGGCCTGTCAATAATTCACACATTAGTTAATCATAATTAAGCCAATTGTTTCATGAGGCATTGGCATAAAATTTCAATACAAGATATAATGAGAAAACTCAATGGACAGTCAGGCAGGCAATTATTCAATTTTTTTAAACCTCCTCTGCTTCAGAGGGAAGCATTTTTGACAACCTGTCAAATTCTTTCATAAAAAATCCGCCCCACCTGACACTTGAATCTGTAACCTGTGTGTCTGCAAAATTCCCCTGCAATGACCTGTAATGAAAAAATAATTCCAAACAAGGTATTTTTTATCAATGCTAAAATGAAGAGTGAATAAGCTGATAACAGATTAGCTCAAAACTTTCAAATCTAGAAAAATAGGGAGAAAATATTATTTAATAATTTCACTTATTTTTCTTTATCAATGCATATTTGTCCCATTCTGGGACTCCAGATCCTGGGCCTACAAACCTAATGTCACAGGGAATGCTGACATTTGTTGATGTTCTCAATTTCTGATCCCTAAAACCACTAATTCTTTTGCAACATCTTGGGTAGAATCGGCGTAAATCAAAGTAACATGTTCAGACCTCCCCAAACCTGCAAGTGCTTTAGCAGGCATTAAAGAATGACTGTTCTTCCTTGCTTACTGTATGATCAGATCCTGAGCGTTTTAGGAATTCTGATTGGGATTGCCATTCCCCATTTAGCAAGCACAGAAATCACTTTCACTGTCTTGTTACTGCTTTAATACTCACCAAAATACTAATCAAAATAATCTTCAAAAGAAAATCAAAGCTAAAATGTGTAACCCTTAAGTACTAACATGATGTTCTTGACAGTTTTAGTGTTTTCTTTTCAGTAGGCACCTATTATCCTCCCACACTGCAGACAGTGACAGTTTTCCTGTGCTGAAATTTCCAGTAGATCTAGTTTTGGTTAAACTACTGCATAAGATCTATGAAATAATGCCCATTTTTTCTTAAATCAGAAAACAATCTGCATTAAACACTATAGTTAAGAGTCTTGATATGTGTGGAACAGATCCCATGACTCCATGGGCAATGCTTTGGACAACCTGGCTTCCTAGGGCAGCCTTTGATGTGGCATTTGTTCACAACTAGCAAAACTTTTTAGAAAAGCAAATCTGCCAAGTGCCTTGTCTTTGGGGCAGGGTGATGTTAAGACAGTGTAGGGTGCAAAGAAAAATGGGAATGCTACCTCAACTACAGTTTAAGTAAGCACCAACTTTAGTAGAATGGTTAAGACAAACAAAAACAGTACTCACTGATATAAGAAAAACTTTAACTCCTTGGTCCTCTGTATCCATGGCAGTGATCCGGATACTCTTCTCACTGGCTTTATCGATCTGCATCTGAGCCCAGAGCTTCGTATTTAAGATTAACCTGAGACTCCCCTGAGTCCTCATCACTAAAGCCAAGTTACAAGATCAGTTAGGACACATCAGGAAGCTCAAAACAGTCAAGACACTTGTTGTATAAAGCTTTCAGTCCACCTACAAATAAGCCCTCTTGGGCTTTTTGTCACAACTGTAAATGAGAAGATTATAGGCTTGTGCTATAGGTTTTTTATTATAGGTTTTGGCTGGGGTAGAGCTAACTTTCTTCCCAGTCACTGGTATGGAGCTGTGTTTTGGGTTTGGGCTGAACATACGGTTGATAATATAGCGATGTTTCTGTTATTGCGGAACAGTGCTTGCACATAGCCAAGGCCTTTTCTGCTTTTTATAACACTGCTCTGATGAGGAGGATGGGAGTTATGTGGGAAGTTAGGGGCAGACACAGATGGGACAGGCGACCCAAAGTGACCAAAGGGATATTCTAGACTATGTAACACCATGCTCAAGATATAAAGCAGGGGAAAGAAGAGGAAGGGTGGATGTTTGGAGTGATGGCGTTAGTCCTCCCAAGTCACCATTACGTGTGACGGGACCCTGCAGTCCTGGAGATGGATGAACGCCTGTCTGTCCATGGGAAATAGTGAATTAATTTCTTGCTTTGCTTTGTTTGCATGCACTGCTTTTGCTTTCTTTATTGAACTGTCTTTATCTTAACCCATGAGTTTTCTAACTTTTATACACTTCCAGTTCTCTCCCTGAGCCTGCTGGAGGGGGAATGAGCAAAATGCTGCAAGGGG
Source organism: Catharus ustulatus (assembly GCF_009819885.2). NCBI lineage: Eukaryota > Metazoa > Chordata > Aves > Passeriformes > Turdidae > Catharus > Catharus ustulatus. Next base: position 6,535,556 of record NC_046249.1, on the reverse strand, counting down.
CTTGGTTGCTGGCTGGGCCTAAACTGTAACAAAGCTATTAAAGACTGAGTCATGTCTAAAGCTATTTAGTCTGAAGCCTTACACATTAATACATTAAAGTTCAACAGTTGTATCTGAGCAGATAATCTCAGGCTAATGCACATTCCTGACAGCTTGAACAATTGTGCACTGATCAAACAGACTTCCCCACCACAAGCAACCCATCCAATACAACCAGATCTGAATGATCTTACCATAAATTTCTAGGCAAATATTCTATTTTCTAAACATGGTTTGCTTTTATGAGGGGAAAAAGTAACTGGAACATCTGCCGCAATAGAAGGGTATGAAGATACTCTCTTTGGAGGCAATGTTCACTAACTGAAGTAAAAGAAGAGGTCCAAACTGCTTCTGTGTTGCTGGAGCTAAGACAAACTAAAGTAAATGTTGCTGTGTGTCAAGGAAGAACATCGTGAAAATAGCATGACTCTCATCCAGTATCTCATTTCCCCTGGTTCCCCTTACCCAGTCGAGACTGTAATGTTCCATCATCTGTTGAGGCCATATCATTGAGTCTCAGGAGCCCTCGACCTCTTTCCACCCAAGACTGAGAGCTTTTATCAAATACAAACAGCTTGCACTGAATCTGTAACAGAAAATACCTCTATGGCATAGTGGCTGATTGAAGTAATCATGTATTTCTTAGTCACCTACAGTTGGTTAAAAAAAAATTCAGATTTCATACTGGAATTTTTAATTGTTTATAGCTGTGGAAACCAAAACAGTCATCCTCTTTTTCACAACGAAGTTCTCAAAATATGCTGCTTTAATCAGGTTTCATTAAAAGAAGCTACATAGTCTTAAAGAGTAAGATGGCTCGAGATCAAAACAAGTGATTTTCAGGTAAGGTATTAACTTACACAGAGGAAACTTAATGTCATAAGACACTGCCTTATATCAGTCAATTCTTTTAAAAGCTTTAGGTACACATTGCATCACTGAAGATAGCATTTATTGCTGGGAAGACCCAGTAAATATAATGAAAGCAAAGCAAGATTCTTCCTGTAAGGAAGCAAAGGATGAACAAACACACTAGTTCATTATCAAGCCATTATCAAAGCCTGAACCACAAAAAGTCATTAATAAATATTTTTACTGCCTCCTTGCAGGGTTCACAGGTTATAAAATTCAAAAGGTATATGCATTTTTTTTCCAACAGTAGGAATACAGCTTCTTGACCTACAAGCTCTCTTTTTCTTCCATGCCAAACAATTCTATTATTGCTCTCTTATCCAACTTCACTGTTACTGCTGAGGTTTTATACCCCAAACCACCACCCCTCAAGTTCCCCACAGATAAGCATGCACTAAGTGGAAAAGATATTTCCATTTTCACTCCTTCCATTTATCATTTTCTTCACCCCAAAACATCTAGCTCTATGTGTTTCTGCAATATTAGCATAGTTCTGTCTGTACAAAGCCTCATTTAGAATTTTAATGTATTATATCTCACAAGAAAAAATAAAGTTAGGCAAGAGGTCTGTTAAATTACAGCACATTCATGCAAGTCAGTCTTCTATTAAGTACACAACTGCCAAAAGTTGTGGTTTTCCTAAGTGAAACAGGATTATCTCTTCAGTGTCTTGTTCAATTATGTGAAGCCTCCAGACATTTCTGAATTACACAGACATACCAGAAGAACCATTTAAAGATCATTGGCAAAAGACCATCTGGCAAAAAGAAGTTCGAGAATATAAACATTATAGAGTATCATTTTGTAAAGTAACACAAGTGTAACTGATAGGCATTAGACACTGACAGTGCAACTGTTTCGTGTCAGAATAGAGCATCCTGACTGTACGAATAAAGAAAGCTATTCCTGAAAACACAGTTCAAATGCTGAGAAACAAAGTATCTCAAGGAAAAAAACATAATATAATTGGAGGATAAAGAGATGGGAAAAAATATACATGCCCCTTCATTTTATATGAAAACCCTTTTTCTTAAAGATATACTGGATTTAGTATGTAGTTATTAATTAACTACAATATGTTAAATATATCACGATTAAAATCAGGAGTCTAAAGCACAACTAAATATCCTTCTACAACATCACTAATTCAATTAAGTATCTCAAGCCAAATTCCTGAATGTTTGTGATAGTTTCTGTTTTGCAAGAAACTAGACCGTTGGCATAAACAGTCCATTCCAAGTTTTAAAAAATCTTCAGTAGGACAACAATTAAAGAACTTGAACATTTAGTTCATCTAGGTTTTCTTCAAATAATTGTCTCTTAGAAAACAGAAGCTTCTAGGTGATGGATTCAGGAAAGTGTGCTTAAGATCCACCTGGATGGCTTATATGGAAAAAATTATTCAGAAAGAGGAAATGAAAAAAAAAAATGGATAACAAGTTAATAAATAAGGATCTGAGATAAATATCTAAAGGGTGCATTTTAAGACAAGAAAATACATTAGCGATATAGAGGAAGGCTGAGTTGTAGGGAATCAGATGGTGTGCATTCACTGGACATCCATATGAAACCCCACAAACTCAAAGCTCCTCTACTCTATCCGTTTCTTACCTGTAACACGTTACTTTCAGCTTCTTCCCCAGTAATCACTTCTACCTTCGCTAATAAACACTTCCTTGCTGTTGCTTTAGTATAGGCTGCTGCAGACTCTGCCAGTGATTCTGAAATATTATTAGCTGAACAACATTTTGAGAGTCTGAGAATGATTAGCATAAAATTTTATAAGATGTACAAAGGTCTCATGCAAGCACATCAGAATTTTGAGACCTTTTGAAAAGTAAAGAAGACAGACTTTAATAGAACATGTAAAAAAGGATTGAAATTTAAAGCAGAAGTGAAAGCTTGTCTTTTAATACTTGTTTTACAAGCATAAGGGACAAAAGAGATAAGCTCTCAAGAAGTTTTGTCCCTACACACAATAGCTCAAAACCTTTGCATGGACACCTGTTTATCTGTAGATGCTCCAGCAGTGCTGATACTCTTGCCAGCCATACAGCTGTGACTATACATGGACAATTAATTTTTGTGCCTACACAAGTGCAATTTATTTTCCACTTTCATTTGAGCTTGCAAGTAGTTTACTGAAGAAAACTCATAGTTCCCAGAATTTCCATCATGTCTTGACAATCTGAAGTCACAGAATCCAGCAAACAGTTCTGAGTTCAAGCAACATGTGGGGCACCCACTCAATCCAGTACACATTTGACTCAGAAATTCAGTCACTTGAAATGCAACAGAATTGTTAAAAAAAGAAGTTTGCCACATTTCTTCTACCTTCTCTACCAAGTCCTACAACCAGTTCTGTTAATTCTTCTAATTTTATTCTGTTGAAGATACTCCTACTACAACAGAATGACAATGAGAAAGGCAGTGCAGCCTATACATATTTCATGTTAGAGGATCTACACCATCCAACAACTTCCACACCCAGCCTGTATCTTTGGTTACAGGAGACAGTAAAGGAAACATATAAAGGCAACATAAAAATCTTATGTTTTTGAAAAGTAACATGATATTGAAAAATGCAGTTATTTAAAAAGTTATTAACTACCATTCCTAAGACAATATTTTGCTTTTCACCTTTTTCTGGTGTGGTCTCCTGAGAAGATGATTCAGACCCAGACTCTGTAGCAGCATTCTCCTTATTACTCTCTGTACTACCTTCATTTGATTTTGGTGGACTCTATCACAGAAATAAGAGGAGGTAAACAGAAGAGAGAAACATACACTAATTCTGCTGAACAGGACTAGTGACCAAGTACTGAGGCCACCTCCAGTATTTATAAACCATATAGCAAAAAAAGCTGCTCATGGACAACATGCTTTCACAGTTAAATGTATCCTACTACCTCAGCCAAGGAATTGAATGGAGGGTGACCTAAAAACCAGTTCAAATTATTTTCCCTTAAACCGATAACAAATTTCAATGCTTATTTTGAGACTTTTTGACATGCTTTGTTCAACACAGCAAGTCAACTGCAGCTACAGCTATTCGTGGCATAATTGACTGAACTCCTGCTTGGTAGTTAGGTCTGAACACTCAGCGTTAAATGCTTCCATTTTGTTCCAGCACAGGAATAAGAACAGCAGCAGGAAACAGTGAGGTACTAGAAGTTGTTCCTTAGGTTGGTACATCATAAACAGCATTTCCAGAATCATACCTCAGTCCTCAGGCATCTGCCTTACTGCTAGGCTTGAAATCCCATCCTGGAGGGAGTCACATGACTGCACTGCTCTCAATTTTGAGGACAACCATAAAATACCCTCTAATATATATACTCCAATAGCCATTTAAAGCAACAAGCTGTGCCACAGAATGCTTGGACACAAGAACCACAAGCACTACAGAGAGGGCAGTGAATCTCCTTACACTGAGAGAGTTTGGCAGGGAAATCCTGGAGAGTATTGCTGGGCAGATAGCTCATAATGAACTTCCCCTGCTGCACTCAAAGTAAGTCACCTTCAAGGGAAACCACTGAAAAAAAACCCCATACTCAAGTGACAAGTACAATTAAAGGCTCTCAAAATTCCTGAGTGAGAATCCATAACAAATTGCTCACAAAATTACAACACATACATAGTGGATACTCACTAGGACTCGCTCACTCATGTTCTGTCCAAAAACAAACTTGTTGCTAGACGCATCTGCACTGTTCGTAGAGTTCTCTACACTGAAAAAAAACCCAATGAATAAGCCAGGTTTTACAAGACAGAAAATAATACCTCTTATTTTCTACTAATAAAATTTCTCAGAAGGTGAGTGATTGTCACTGGCTTTAAAAAAATAAGCACCAGTTGACACATACATAGATAAAAATTAATTCAACTTAACATGAGAGCACATTCTAGTTTTACAGAAGAAAAAAAATTCTCTCAGAATGCCAACAAATTATTTTGTCTCTGTAAAAATCTTCCCCTTCAGATAACTAATAACATACAAAGCAATGCTGAATGCTAAGTGAGGGCTTATTGTCTAATCTTAACTGGCTTTTTTAACAGTATTCTAAATGCACAGACTTGAACTACTACACATTTTTTGGTCAATTCTGTCAGAAAGAGAAAGAACTGAAACAAAAGCCCTTCCAATATCGTAACTGAAGCAAAGGTAACAGGGATAAATAATGCCTTTTATCAGACTAGCTGCTATACCACAGCCTCTCCAAGAAGTTTCACAATCAAATCTCAGCCTTTACTTCTTCCTTCCATTAGTATTTTTATTAACAGATTTTAAATCCTATTTAGAAAAGACAAGAGTTATTTTACAGACTCCAAAGACTTAATAGGTCATTGTTCCTGTCCCTTCTCATCAGGCATACTAAGAAACCAGCTTGCTCACAAAGTCAACATACAAAAGGCACATCAATCCGAATCAAGTCTATGTGCATTTCCCCAAGTCTGGAAAATGCGGACTCACATTTACATGATTCAAGTAGAACCAAATAAACTTTTAAACTGTACATGTAGAGTTGTTACTTCTGATTAAAGAGATTCCTAGAACAAAGGAGATCCTCAGTGGAAGATAGCTTTACCTACTAAGGGAATTAAATACCACAGTTCTGAGCTCTAAATGTTGAGAGGGAACTCAGTGTGGCCTACCACCATCTGCCACACCACCCAACACACTTTTAAAAGAACTGACAGTGTTACACAAAGGGAGGAGTTTTCTTTTACAAGATGATAACCATAATGCTTTGCCATCTCAGCTGAAAACCAGAACCAACTCCCCTTAGACACTGGTTTTTTTAAGACAAGTGCAAAACTAGGTTTCTGGCAATTGATCCACCATGAATAAATCCTCCCAAAGTAAAGACTCAAAAATGGCAGTAGATGTCATATGAGTTGAAAAATATGAAAAAAATATTCCAGTATTTGAAGGCCACATTATTAGTAGTTATTGTCTGTTACATCGGATTGAACAAGTCCGACTGTGTCTATTTGAAAGAATCTGGCATCAAGACAGCAAAGGCATTCTCTACCTCTCCAGTGCTGAAAAGTTCAGCATCAAAAGTTTATTGACTGCAAAACTGCCTACTGCCTCCTTCAATGGTGCAAAATACTAAGATGGTGAATCTTAAAAATGCCAAATCCAAGGACAAAGAAAACATGTATTGGTGCTTTTCCTACAATTATTTCATTCCCTCAATCTGAATTTCAGCTTACTCCAGGAACAGAGATATTGCTTTGTTTCATCAGTCTTGGCAGGAATTCCCCTCACACTTTTCCAGTTATTACTTTATCTCCTGTTTTCTCATCCTGTACACTACTTCATTTTTTGACCACTACTAAGCTACCATTTTCACAGACCTGTATCACTACCTTAGTCTCAAGTGAAGGTTGTCAGCTCAGAGCTCATTATTACAGAAGACAGGATTAGCAGTTTTCTCCTGGTTGCCTCACTTGATATCACTTTTCTTCTGATGTTACCTCATCAGAAGTTCTCTCAAAAACCTCCCACACTTAGGCTCCTATTTATTCATACAGGCCACTCTGAAAAGCTTACTGTCATGAAAAAATTTTAACTATTCTTCCTTTTATGCATATCATATACAAAACCTACTGAACAACACAAATACAGTGTAGATCTCCACGAGATTCTACTGGTAGCTCAAATTTAGTCCACCAGTGTTTCTCATCACTCATGAGAAGACTTCTCATGTCACACTTATTGGATTTTACTGAAGAGGTTTTGGTGAAGGTGTGGTCAAATAAGTAGTATCAAATAGAATCTCCCTTGATGAGATGATTGAGGATTCCCCCAGACCTGAAGACTGCCATCTCATTCTTCCAAAGTCTGGATCCCCACTGACTCAGACTAAGCCCTGCATCCAATAAAGAGCAGAAACAAAAAAATTTCAATAATGAGTAAGGAAAACCATTCCATTGGTTTCCCTGTAGTCTCACCTGGAACTGATGTACTGTAGAAAATAGTTTGTTGCAGAAGGTATATCTGCTGTCAGAAGGCCAGCATTTTGTACATCAGCAGTTTCATCGCTTTCATCTCCTAGCTAGACAAAGAACAAGTACATATCAATAATTTTAATCAAGTATATAGAGTGTATATATAGTGTATATATATATATCAGTAACTCTAATCAAGTGTATATCAATAATTTTAATTACTGACCAAAATTTTTCAACTCATTCTTCCTAAAGACAAAGTTTCACCCACAAATGCTTTCTTCAATAAGTCTAAGTGTCCCAATATTACACTTTCTTTTATTACACTAGGAAACCTGAGCAACCCTGTCTTCAACAGGAGGTACTAACAATCCAACTCAGTTATTCTATGCGCAAGTTTTAGCCCAGGCTCAGCCTATTTTTCCATCTCTCTGTGAAGTCTTGGTTGTATGGGAGCATCTTAAGACCACATTTCAACTTCATTCTAATCCAAAAGGTAAGAGAAAATGCTACATTCTACTGAGCACTACTCACAATGTATTTATTTTTGAAAAAGCTTCTTATGCTATTTAACAGAATTCATTTATTAAATGTCCAGAAGACTAGTCTTATTAAACAATCAACTCTATTGAGTTCATAGCTTTTAATTTTACCTATGTACATGTAAAACAGTTTTAACCTTTTCATACAGTAGCTTCACAGTACTTCATAAACTCTTAGTCATGAGAAAAAATGTGTGTTTACCTTAACTCTATCTCTTAAATTTTGCCCAAAAACAAATGCTTGCTGTGCATTTAGTTCAGCCTTCTCACAGCTGTCATCATCTGAAGTATTGTTGGACTCCTTTTTCTGACATTCTGCTGCCTAAAAAAATATGGAAAAATGTTGTCTAAAGTTGAGTTTCTTTAAATAAAAGCACCTTACAACACTGTGTGTTACGCAGTAATTTACAATGACAAACCAATAACAATTCTAGGTCTACAGGACATGTTTGCATTTAAATATTGTCTCTGTTGTTAAGCGTTTTTCTTAGCAAATCACAGAATAGTTAAGGTTCAAAGGAATTTCTAACAATCACTTGGTCCAAACTGTGTTCAAAGCAGCATCAACTTCAAACTTACAGTAAATTCACGAATACAAGCCGCACTGAGTATAAGCCGCATCTCTGGGTGTTGGCAAATATTTTGGTTTTTGGCCATAAATAAGCCGCACCCGAATATAAGCCGCTCTGTCGTTCGCAGCTCGGACCTGCGTGCAATTAGTAACAGAACCGAGGGAGGGCGGGGTTTACTGGCTAAGCTAAGGCTGTGCAGGCTCGGCCCGCTAGGGGCTGCTGACGGGGCCAGGTGGCTCAGCCCGGTGCTGCCGCTCGGGGCCGGCCGCCGCTGCCACTGGGCTCGGTCACCCCGGGTCGGCGCTGCCCCGCGGTGGCAGGCAGGGACGGAGCTTCCCCCGCTCCTACGGCAGCAGCGGCGGGCGGGGACGGAGCTTTCCCACGCCCGTGGCGCCGGTGGCGGGCAGGGACGGAGCTTTCCCGCGCCCGTGGCGCCGGCGGCGAGCGCGGACGAAGCTCCGCGCCTCCTCCCCGAGCCGCGGCAATGGCTGCGCGGGGCTCCCATCGGCTCCCCGAGACGCGGCAATGGCGGTGCGCGCTTCCACCCGCCTCCCCGGGCCACAGCAATGGCTGCGCGGGGCTCCCGTCGGCTCCCCGAGCCGTGGCAATGACGGCGCAGGGCCCCCATCGGCTCTCCGAGCCGCGGCAATGGCGGTGCAGGGCCCCCGTCGGCTCCCCGGGCCGCGGCAATGGCGGTGCACCCCCCCACCCGTCCTCCCCTGGGCTGCGGCAGAGGAGGGAAGAAGAGAGCTCTCCCGCCTCTCTCCCCGCCCCCTGTGCTGCCTGCAGGGAGCCAGGGCAACACAGTAACACTGTAACAATCGCAGAATGCCGGCTTTTACTGGCAGGCGCTCGGCTCGGCGCCCTGGCTGGCACGTCTGGGGTTGTAAATGTCAGAAAATTATTCACATATTAGCCGCCCCCGACTATTAGCCGCACTTCAGGGTTTCCACCAAAATTTTTTGTCAAATTGCTGCGGCTTGTATTCGTGAAATTACTGTATATTAGGCTGCCCAAGATCTCATCAAGTTTCAAAAAATCCACGTGACAGTTTTACATTTTAGTAGTCTGGTTCAATGTTCAACTACACTAAGTATGATAGTTATGGCCTAAAACCCCTCTGGAATCCCCTTCACACCACACCTGCAGCTTCTAATCTGTTTGACACTTCCTAATTTCATTCTAATCTTGCCACCACCTACCACTTAAGAGCTGAGGGGAACAATCCAATTTCCATGTCCTAGTCCAACAGAACATACTCAGCTCTTTCGTTCTCTCATCACACATCTTGTGCTCCAGCCACTAGTCCCCTTTTCAAATGTACTGTCAAGCCCCAAACTATATGGCACTCCTGATACCATTCACCAGTGGCACAAAGAGAAAGATCACTTTCCTGAACTTAATGGCTGTAGTTTTAGTAAAGCAGCCTGTAAGTCCTCTTGATCAATAAAAGGATACAGTACTTAATCATGTTGAATCTATTGCTCATCACTGCTGCACAGCACCTGAAGGTTCCTGAGCTTTTTGTTCTCCTAAGGACTTTCTATTCCGCACCTCTGCCACCTGCTTTCCACAAGTGGCTTCATAACTTCTCCCTGCACATGCCGTGGTGACACTGGACTCAGAGCCTTGCACTTACAAACCCCTAAAGAAGTGTAGGAAAGCAATTGCAACCTGCATGGGAATCACTCCCTCCTGCTTCTGTCCTAACTTCCCTTTGCATAGCTTTTGACACTGACAAGAATTCCCATCACTATATGCACACACAAAGCCTCAGAACTGGACCCGCATACAGTGGTTGCCCCTCAGCAAAGCATATTTCCATCAGCATCAACAGCATCATAACCAGAAAAAAAACTCCAAAACCACAGGTAGTCTGAGCATATTATGAAGAAAACCATATAGTTACTATGGGAAGAATATTAGGGGATGCCACCTGGTCTACTGGAGAGGACACTCAGCAGGAAGATGCTTGTCTACGGAACACATTACTAGTCTTTATGGCTTGCCAATGTGAAGTTTTCCCTTTTATTTCCCTTTTTGATCTCCCTTTCTCCAAAATAAAGTAACTGTCACCCTTAGAAGCAATACTATCAACTATAGATCTGCTAATAAATTCTGTATGTGAGAACTTGTCTCAACACTTTTCATGCAGTATCAGGATCTCCAAGACTTGTCTGCACAGCTGCTTTCTAACCAGTCCCTCTTCAGTCCTTGTGACACACAGGTTCTCTCACCCCAGGTACAGAATTTTGCATTTGCTGACCATCAGGTAGTTTTTCTCAGCTTGTTTCTCCAACCTGCTGAGATCCTGCTGAACAGCCCCTGCCTTCCAATATACTGACCATTTCCCCTTCCCACAGTGTACTAGTATCCACAGACTTAACAAGATTTATTCCACCTTGCCAGGTTGTTTGTGCATATGTTGAACAGTCCTAAGAAATGCCTTCAGCGACTGACACTTGTCAGACTTCCAACCACTGGCTGCTACCCTCAAAGCTCACTGCTTCAGCTAATTTTTCACCCAAACAGTACATCTCTCCATTTTGGCTGTGACAACAATACTTCAGACCATACAAAGATCTTGCCTAAAGCCAAAATCAACAAGTACAACTCTCTGCAAAGCAAATAATCTCATAGGATAAAAAACCCCATCAGGCCAGTTTCTGTTTTATCTACACTGGTTGTTCTCAATCCCTTTAAGGTGCCTCATATCCTAGGACTCCTTGACCACAAAGAGGGAAGAAGGAGTTGAGCCATTTCTACTTCCCTGGAACCTCTTTCTTGCCATTTGTGGAAGTGTGTTCTATGCTTTCTTCTTCCCCAATAATTGGGATCCATCACAGTACCAGACCTCTCTGAGGACAGGTAGTGGCCTCACACTAGCACCCCCCAGCTCCCCATCCTGAGTTCATTTTCTTCTCAGTACAACATTGTATTTTGGATCCAGGATGAAAATAATCTTAATCACACACTGATGTTTTGGTTGTGGTTCTGTTGTGCTCACCCCAAGTCAAGGACTTCTCAGTGCCAGCAAGGAGCTGCACAAAAAGTTGGGGGAGAGCACAAGCAGAACAGCTGACCTGAACTGGTCAGAAGGATATTCCACACCACAAAATGTCCCGCCCAGTGTGTAAACTTGGGGAGCTGCTGGTGAGGGGCTGATTGTTGCTGGGAGACAGGCTGGATGCAGATCAGTGGTTGCTGAGCACCTATACTGGGCATCACTTCTTTCCTTTGTGTTTTGTTTATCTGTCCCTCTCTCCTTTTCATTACAATTATTGTTAAACTTTACTCTGTTTCAACACTTAAATAACTGTTCTTATCTCAATCCACTAGCTTTACTTTCTTTTTTCCTGATTCTTCTCCATATCCCACCTGAGTGGAGGGAGTGAACAAGTGGTGTCATAGTACTTAGTTGCCAGCTGGGGTTAAACCATGACTCTCCCTCTGCACCCACAGATACATCCTGTCTGGTCCCATGGACCTGCATATGTTGAACTGCCTAAAACAGGCCTTAAAAAAATTTATTATAATAATTCATTCCCTCAAACTTCCCCTAAAATAAGGGACTTGGCAGACCTGACGGCAGACCTCTTCAGTAGAAACAAGACAAAGGCATTGACTACCTCCATTTTTTTCATTCTTTTCACCACTAGGCTTCCTTCAACATTTTGCAGAAGGCGTACAATTTTCCTTCGTTTTACGTTTGCAACCAATACCAGTGAGGCCTTGCTTACAGCTTTTCACTCCTGATCATTTCCAACTCCAGACAAATTTACGCTTTCCCAGTTCTCCCACACATGCAGGCAATCCTTCTGTATACTTCTCAGGTGTCTTGAAAGCTCGGGTGGCTTTCATGAGTTATACGCACACTTTCTGGATTTAAGGAGATCTCACTCCATATGTGCTGGCTGGCCTCCTGCCACAATTACAGTAATTTCACAACTATAAGGCGCACCTTTTTGACTAAATTTTTTCCCTGAACCCGGAAGTGCGCCTTATAGTCCGGTGCGCCTTATTGGATGGACAAAGTTGCGAAGTTTGCCAAACCGGAAGTGCGAGCCGCAGTGGGGGGGCGGTGCCTCGGGAGCACCGAGTCACGAGGGGGGGCGGGAGCGGGCGGCCACAGCCGGCAGGAGCCAAGAGGGGAGGGAGGCAGCCAACGCCAGTCCTGGCCTGGGCGGAACAAGGAGCTGGGTTGGCGCCACCACGGGCGCTGGGGGAACGAGAAGCCGGGTGGCACCGGCCCTGGCGAGGGGGAAACGAGAACCCGGGTGGTCCTGGCCCGGGCGCGTAGGGAACAAGAAGTGCGAGCCCGCAACAGCCCTGAGCAGAGCCCGCCCGGCGGTGGCATCGGAGCAGCGGCGGCGAAGCCCCTGCGGTCGCCAAAAGGCGGCGCCGGCCGAGCTGCTGCGGACGCCATAAAGTGGCGGCGGCGAAGCCCCAGTGGTCGCCGAATTGCGGCGCCGCCGGAGCCCCCGCGGCCGCCGAATGGCGGCGCCGCCGGAGCCCCCGCGGCCGCCGAATGGCGGCGCCGCCGGAGCCCCCGCGGCCGCTGAGAAGCGGCGCCGGCTGAGTCCCCGTGGCCGCCGAATGGCGGCGCTGGCCGAGTCCTCGCAGCCGCCAAATGGCGGCGCCGCCGGAGCCCCCGCGGCCGCTGAATGGCGGCGCTGCCGGAGCCCCCGCGGCCGCCGAATCGCAGTACCGCCGGAGCCCCCGCGGTCGCCGAGAATCCGCGCCGCCGGAGCCCCAGCGGCCGCCCAATCGCGGCGCAGGCTGAGCCCCCGCGGCCGCCCAATCGCGGTGCAGGTTGAGCCCCCGCGGCCGCCCAATCGCGGTGCAGGCTGAGCCCCCGCGTCCGCCCAATCGCGGTGCAGGCTGAGCCCCCGCGTCCGCCCAATCGCGGCGCCGCCGGAGCCCCTGTGGCTGCCAAGAAGCGGAGGCGGCTGAGTCCCTTGCGGCCGCCGAATCGCGGCGCCGCCGGAGCCCCCGCGGCCGCCGAATCGCGGCGCCGGCCGAGCCCCCGCGGCCGCCGAGAAGCGGTGGCGGCCGAGCCCCCGCGGCCGCCGAGAAGCGGTGGCGGGGAAGCCCCTTGCGGCCACTGAGAAGTGGTGCCGCCGAAGCCTCTTGTGGCCGCCGAGAAGCGGCGCCGCCGGAGCCCCCGTGGCTGCCAAATTGCGGCGCCGGTCGAGCCCCCGCGGCCGCCGAATCGCGGCGCCGGCCGAGCCCCCGCGGCCGCCGAATCGCGGCGCAGGCCGAGCCCTCGCGGCCGCCGAGAAGCAGCAGCGGCTGAGCCCCCGCGGCCGCCGAATCGCGGCGCCGGCTGAGCCCCCGCGGCTGCCGAATCGCGGCGCCAGCCGAGCCCCCGCGGCCGCCGAATCGCGGCGCAGGCTGAGCCCTCGCGGCCGCCGAGAAGCAGCAGCGGCCGAGCCCCCACGGCCGCCGAGAAGCGGCGGCGGGGAAATCCCTTGCGGCCGCTGAGAAGTGACGCCGCCGGAGCCTCTGCGGCTGCCGAGGAGCGGCAGCGGGGAAGCCCCCGCAGCTGCCGAAAAGTGGCGACAAGTGACACAGCCCCGGGGAAGCGGAGAGAAGCAGCGCGGCCGCGGGGAACAACGGGAAGCGTCGCCGCCGCCGGCTGCAGGGAAGCCGGGACGCAGCGCGGTCGCGCGGTGGAAGCCGGGTGCTGTGAGCCGTGCCAGCCGGCGCCGGGGGCGGGTGGGAGTGCCCGGGCACGCTGCACAGGGAGGGCGCCTGGGGCTGCATTTAAAGGCTACACCGATCTTTGAAAAATGTTTACAAATTGAGCACCTGCCAGCAATTCGTTACTTTGTTGCGCGCCGCGCGGCTCCTCGCTGCAAAAAAAAAAGTGTGCCTTATAGACCAGTGCGCCTTATCTGATCTACAAAGTTGCGAAATGTGCCGACTCCTGGGGGGTGCGCCTTATAGTCCGGTGCGCCTTATGGTCGTGAAATTACTGTACACAATTTCATGCACTTTGGGATAAATTATTTATTCTCTAAGGTGGTTGTCCATGGAGGTAAATAGCTCTCATGAGCTCTACTGTCGTTCAGAATGCTATCAACCAGATCAATGAACAATCTGAAGCCTTTTCTCCTGAAGTCTGGATCTTTATTCTTCTACTTATTACCTCCCTCAGGATCTCAAACTCCATCTCATTGATGCTGCAATGACAGCTACTCTCAACCTTTGCATTTCTAGCAAGTTCTTAGCTGTGAATGCCAGGTACAGCTAAACACCTCCCATGTCAACTTACCCAGCATATGCAAATACTCCTATCAACTTATTTCTAAAATCTCCAGGAGTATTCTTGAGAATTTCTACCAGGACACGTTGCCATTTTATCAGGTGTCCAAGTACTAAAGGTCTCCTTTAGAAACAAGGCCTGTAATTGTGAAGCTTCTAGTTCTTCAAGGCTGTTACTTTCTCTACTTGATCAGTCCAAGTCTGGTGAAGGTTCACTTTAAGATCCGAGGGGAAGCCAGCAAGAGGGAGATTAATCTATAAAGTTTTGACCAATTCAGTGCCTTCCCAAAACAAAGCCTCTGCATTCAGACAGCTTCTTTTAGCACAGAGGGATCTGTGGGAATTGCAAGTACAGAGCTCTCAGGGCCTTGGGCATACAGGCTCAGAGATAAGAAATGGATACAAGGTTTGGCCTAAGACCTTGGAGAAGGCTTGGAGAATTAGAATATTGAAAGTGAAGCAGACATAAAACAAGAATGTAAGTTTACAATTTAAGTAGAAATACTTTTTAAGCAAACCGATTATATAAGTATTATGTAAGCAAAGCAATATGTTAAGTAAGAGTGTAAAAATTTTTGAAGTTTAGCAACAGAATCTGCTATAAAGTCAGTTAGAAGCTTCAGATGTATCAATGTAGGTTTGTGAAGTGTTATATGATTGGTTAAAAAATGACACATTGTGGCAAAGCCACAAAAAGTAAAACAATTAATGGTGTAAAAAGATGTTAAAGTTTCATAGAAGTATGTGATTGGCTAAAAGACTAACATGAGACACTAAGAATTAGACAGCTTCTGATATTATGGCATTAAACGTAACACCTTTAATGTCTAACCCTTCTATGAGTCTGATCCCATGAGGCAATAAGCAATCCTTTAAAAAGTCTCTCAGTTGCCCCGTCTATTGTGATTTTGATCTCCCAACAGGAACCCATTCCAGTCTTTCCTGCTTTATTTCTTAAAAAGCCTCTAGGTATCTATTGCAGTACTCCAGTTGCCCAAGTGAACCTCCTACTGTATACATGATCCCAATGAGGTTACAGAACCACCACTGAACACAGATTACAAATCCTTCTGTTAGTGTCTCATGCAGGGTTTTGCTGCCTCCATGTGCAGCCATGGCACTTTCTGCACATTATCACATAGGTCAAAAAAAAGCAGTAGGAAAATAACACTAGATTAGGTCCAAGATTCACAAATCCCATTTTCTGTTTAAAGGGACAACCTAGCTGTATCATTTGCCTTCAGATTCTAATTCTGGCATTTCAAAGACATTGTTTTTCTGCTTGCAATTACAAGTGGGCCAGTATTGATCACCGGGAGTAGTCGTTCACCACTGAATGATACATAGGGTAAAGGAGTATTATGTTGGACACAAGGAAAAATCATTAGCCTAGGACTTCCTTAACATGTCCTCTTCCTTCTGGATAACGACCAGCATCTCCCCACTACTAGAAAGGCTGAGGGTTGTCAAGATTCTTTGCACACCTGATGACTTTCGGCCACCAGACTCTCCTACCAGCTGAAGAAAGTTTGATCAAAGGCTGCAGACTGTACCCATCTGAGAACATTTGAGCTTAGGGCTCCTATAGTTTCCTAGGGATTTTCAAGACAAGAGACCAGATAGGTAGAAATTGCCACAGAGTTGCTCAGGGTATGACAATCACCAACCAGACTGGGAACATTCCCACTCTGCCTTGTATAAGCACAAGACAAACACATTAAGAAAAATCTTTTCTGACAATAAAATAAGACCATTAAAATAAACAATAAAATAAGACTCACATCTGCTCTAACAAAGGCAGTCCATGCTCATGTAATACTGCAAATAACATATACAGTCTCACAAGGAAGCTCTTTCTCTGTGGTGCATCAAATCTATGTCATACATCTGCACATACAATTACCCATATGAAACAATTCCAGAAGTAATCTTTCACTCTCACCAAGCCATCTAATATTCTGAAGAGACCCAGAAATTCACACAACTACTGCATGAACTCAAATGACTTCTAGCTGTTCTAGAAAGTTTCAGGGAGACAAAATTGACTACAAATGCTAAAACAATAGAGTATCTCACCACAACCCTTGGTAAAATTGCCAATGTTCAGTTATGAAGCTTTATACCATTTATACCGAGCTTCCAGAAATCCATAGCAACCAGATTTAAGAGATTTAACCCACAGCTGGGTTACAAGCACGTCCCACAGTTTTCATACTGGAAGATGCATTCAATTTACTTATCAATACTTACTTGTGGCAGCAGCTTTTCACTAAACCTTAAAAAGCCATTCACACTCTGTTTCTGCTTGCATCTTCAGGATTAAGACTTGAATTTCAAGTGAACTGTTCCATACTCTTATCTTATCAACACTATTTCTAGGCTCAATATGGCAACGAAAAGCAAACAACTGCCTAATGAAGCTACCAAAAAACCCAACCACACTTAAAATCCCCAAACCTACTCTTCATACTATCAGTCAAGACCTTCAGACACCAATGGTTTAGCTCAGGACCTGCAGGGAAGGAAAGGACTGGACACTACCAAGAACTGGAATTAAGTATTTCATTACCTTTCTTTCATTACCTTTCTATGATAGCCAATAAATAACTTCCGATGCACTTAGTCTTTTGCTCTAGGTCAAACTTTTCAGCCTCTCATTACCTGCACTGTCCACTTCCTGTAGGGAATTCTTGTGCTGCTACTAGCTTTTTACTCTGTTCAGAGAATATTTGCATCTGTCACCTTGAGTCTCCTTGCCCAACTCACCTTGTCTTCAGAGTCTGAGCTTTTCAGTGTTGCATCACTTGGTGATTCTGATGTGACTACAGAATCTGGAGGGATATTTACACCATTGGTACCACTGCTGAGAACTGCAACACAGAAATAAAAAATACACAAACTCTCTACATATTTTGACGGTCATAGAAGTTCTTATGCAAATTGCATGCTGTTTTCTTGTTTAAGTGCATTAAACATTGCAATGTAAACTAAAACGTTCCCACAGTATTTTCAAGAGACATGAGGAATCTAATCTACTCCAATCTAATACTGTTCACAGCCAGCAGGGCTTGTCTTCAGACTGATCTACCTGTTAATACACTGAATTCCCACTGAAAATTTTTACCCCAATACTAAGTTTTCTGCAGAGTCCAATCTGTGTCAGTAGTCACGTCAAGAAATCAAGCGAAAAATGTTTGGTTCTTTGCCAGATTCTGCATTAACTGAAGTTACTCCTGTTTCTGTACAACTAAACTTCCACAGAATGAATGGCATCAGGTTGGGGAAATATGGAGTTTAGGAGACAGGGACACTTTAAACAGCTTTTTGCATTAACTTCCACATTTTAGTCATGTCTATTTCCATCAGCTATATCAAATTCCATAATTCTGTAACACAATAAACATTATACGAATGACTAAACTTATGAATTAAATTTCTGTGTTCAGAATTAAAATTGAACTTCAAAGTCACAACTCCAAAATGGTCCCCAAGCACAGAGGCACCTCTCACTGATTTAGGTACTTGACTGTTCATCAATTACCAGTAGTAGCTTATTACACCATGGTCTATACTGTCATTTGAGATCAATTTCTATACCACACTCTGAAGTCTTTTATTCCAAAAGTCAAGCATGGACTACACCAAAGTTAGAGGCCTGGCAACATCAGACAGTCATCCTACCCAAGACCTGAAGGTTCCACTACTTTATCCTTCATGCAATACAGATACACTTACCATTTAAGATGTTTCTTTTCTGAAAGGAGAAAACTAGAAAAATCAAGGTGGGTGTACAGTAAAACTAAACCATCACATTAAATTAATTCAATTTTATTTTTTTCTCTTTCCACTGTATTTAGAATGCAAAAGCATTATTTACCCATCTGTGAGAAAGCTTTTGGCTGTGGTGCCTGTAACACTGCTGGACGGAGCACACTTCGCTGCTGTTCCTTCGGTTTCTGGCTAGGGAGACCTGCAAGTGCAAAGTTTTTTCAAGAAGTAGAAAGCTTTAAAGTTGGAAAAATCAGCTTCATCAAATCTTCTCTAACTGCTTCCAAAAAAACACACAATGAAAAACAGACACCAGAAAAGCTTCTAATCACATTTTTTCGCATCCCTCCTTACTCAGCCTCACAAGTTAGCTAGCCCCAAATAGAAAGACTACTTCCTAGCCTAAAAAGACACTTCAAAATATATTGTCTATCTTATCCAGGAAAGCACGGAATGAAAGTTTACTACTGACCCAGAAATAAAAGCGCCAATATGTAAGTGAAATGAACAACACACCAGTATCCTATTTATACACTGATATTTTATTCAACTACACATTTCCAAGTCTTTTCTCCTTCAAATAAAGTAATTTCCAGATATTAATAAAACATTTTTTATCCATACAATCATATTGGTACTGTAATGGTTGTGTTGTGCCATTTAACAACTTTTTGGCTTTTTGAATTAACCCGGCCTCTTTGGCTGTTATAGTAAGATGCACAGCACTACAACTCTAATTCTCCTATGATTCAAAAAGCTAAATGACCTTAAACAAATAAAAAATCAATCATTGTAACATAAACTCTAGAAGGTTATGGCAAGCCCAGAAGGTTCCGTTTTCTTCACTGAAAAAAATCAAGATGAACTCTTGATCCAATAAAATACTGCAAAAGAACTCACTCATAGCAATTAGGTCCATTTCAGGTTACCCATATTGAAAGGGAATGACATCAGATTATAAAGCTGTCCTAAATTGAAAAGAACTTGTGGTGTTCATAAACTCAAAACAGATTGTTCCTTCCTTAAATTTATCACTCTTCCTGCAAGTGAAATGAAGTTTCCATAGTTACGCAATAACAGCTTTCCTTACCTAAATACTTTTGGGGTTTTTTTCTTTTTCCCCCTCAAGTTCCTAAAAAGCTGCAATACTAATATCTTTCTGATAATGGCTGGGTCTACATCAGCAAACAGGAAACTCAGTCATAGCCAGCCTGTAGTGCAGACTAGGCATGATCAAGGACCGGCCACCCACATTGCTGCCAAAAGCCAGGGAGAGCAGAGGTGGGCACTCTCTGACACTTCCAACTGCTCTGGCCTGGGCGCAGACTGAACACTCCGCAATGGTTGGAACTTGCTCAAGGCACTCCTGGAACACGCTTTTTCTTACAGTTTGCTACCAAAGGAATCTAATTCACTGTCTGTAGGATTATTTCAAGCACAAACAGAAGCTTGCTAAGCAACAACAGCTGGGAGATGCACTTCAGACACGCACAGCTGATTCAATGCAAAACAGAGACACATCCACCTGCATTACACAGTAGATATGGGCACAACCACCCTAGAGAAGACAAGATTTTTTTTCTGCAGACACATAGGTATTGCCACCTTCTACTCTACTAACTAAATAAAATGCTTGAGCTGGTTTCTTTGTACTGTTGCAGTAAACAGTGAACTCACCTGCACTAGGTGCCTGACCATGGATAAGTATTGGTGGCTTCAGCCGGAATCCACTGCTCTTTTCCTCTGGAAGCGAAATACAAAATTACAAGGACAAAGCTGTAACACCACAAGTTCTATAAATATGGAAAGTTATTAGATTTCCAAAGAATAGACTTCTTCTGAAAGAAACCTGAACTTCCAGTGATCATCACACCAAATATATATCACAGACAAACACATGGTGTCACCAGGAAAAAGTTCAAATTTGTTTTAAGAAACAGGAAAAAGACTTTTCACCAGAGAAATAGGGCTCCTTCTGTGAAGGACTTAAGATAGATAAAGGTTTTAAGTGAGAATCAAACTAAAGAAAGAAACAAAATTATGACTGAACATGACGGCTGCTAACAAGTACCTACCTAACTGCTAATTATCATAAATTAAGTTAAACTGAAATGCTTAATGTTAGTTTCTTGTAATATGAAGCTTTTACCCATGCTTTTGCAGTATGAAGATAAAAGAAATTCCTTTGTTCACACTCACTGCAGTTATGGTTTTTAAATTAAGTACCAAAATCTAAAAAAAAAAAAAATAAATCTACAGCTATTAAAAACCAAGCTCCTAAGAACTTGCAATGAATAATTATACTTTTTTTCTTTTAGGGGCTTAATATCTGTACTAAGAATAACACAACTCAGCATCTTAGAGCCTCACTGTGCTTGGTTATAAGCATACGATACTGATGTGCACTACAGCAATACCAACACAACCAAACCAGAACTAACAAAATCAGCAGTTCTGTCAACACAGGGCTCACAGGTCATAGCTGAACACAATCATGACCATACCTTATGGTTGTTTTGCTTTCCAACATAAAAGAACCATTTTCCAAAGTAGATAATTGAGAATTTCCCATAGGTTTTATTGTGAGGCTAGCAAGAAAAGGTCAGACTACAGTATTCCACCATCACTCCCAACTCATTTAACAATTTTGGTATTATTTTAATTACCTCCAGCAAGGGTAAAGTCGAACAAAGTAAGCAAGAGAACAGCTCTAAGATGAGAACCATCATCACTTCCATTCTCACAGATACGGTCTTACTTCTGAAGTATCAGAGTACTTTGGATCACAACAAATTAACAGTTCAAGAAAAAAAGTAGAAAAATGAGGAAGCTGACCTGGTTCTGAATCAGAATTGCCCGTAGAGGGTTCACAGAAGCTTGATGGCATAAAAACATTGTTCTTTGTTACTGCAGTCATGGAAAAAGAAAAAAAAATAGGGAAGTTGTGCGTGTTGTTCTTTACTATAGACCTGTTCCCATACTTCAAACTCAATTTTGGCTTTATTTTTTCTAAACTAAAACAGTATTATAGACAAAGTAGCAAACAAGCCATCGTCCATAAAATCCTCTCAGTGTCTCCTGAAACAGGAAAAAAACAAGTTTGTTTTTTCTGAATTCTGTATGAATACAGGATTCCCAATCTGAATTGTATCTGAACTAGGAATTAGAAATGGTGTTAGAATATATAACAGCATCTCAAAAGACCCCTGCAGAGAGCAGAAAGGTGTGTAATGCCTGCTAGAGAGCAGGAGTGAACATCTGGGCTCTGATGGACCAAACTGTCTGCACCAAGAGGCAACTTAGGCGCAAACTACCCTGCAAAGACAAAACTACAGAAACAGAGGACAGCACATCAGAGTACTATAACATGTCACCTCAGCAGCATAATTGTCAACAAAAGAGAAAAAATAGGCAAAGGACAGCATTTCTTTTCCACCCTTTGCTGGGACCTAAAGAAGCAAGCAATAGGGAGTTTGGTTGATGCCCTCTCCGGCAGTTCTAGTACTTCTGTTGTTATATGAAAATCACAATTCATTTTAGGAAATAGGACAATAAGAGAAGGAGACAGATTTCTCCAATAGACCATTTTGCATGAAGAAGCATAACAGTATTTATTGGCTCTTTTAGTTTTTATAAGGCTGTAGAAAAAGCTTATGCTGAAAAGAGAAATGAAGTTAATCTCTGAACACCACTGTACTAAGAAGTGGCATTTGCCTTTTAGAATTAAGTCTTAAGTATTTTTCATATTTCCTTTAATTCCATATTGTCTCTTTTTATTATTGTCTGTCTTAAGTTTAAACATGACACCGTTCTCATGTAAGTAGAATTTCCCTATTCTTGAGAGAAACAAGAAAAAAAAGAAGGTGGGAAAGCAGAAGATTTTCTGGAAACCAAAGCCACTGAATAATGTAAATAATATTCAAAGAGGTCTTTATGGAAGTTGCAATTCAAATCAAAGTTGTCACTGGCAACACACATCAGAAGAGAACAAAGGAGTCAGGGAATAAATCACCACATCCTCTCAAAATACACTAGCTAAGCAGAGGGTTGAGAAAGGATACTGACTCCTGGAACATCCAGTATTTGACCATGAAAAAGTTACAGTAATTTCACGACCATAAGGCGCACCGGACTATAAGGCGCACCCCCTGGGAGCCTGCACATTTCGCAACTTTGTAGATCAGATAAGGAGCACCAGACTATAAGGTGCACTTTTGTTTTGCAGTGAGGAGCCACACGGCGCGCAACAAAATAACGAATTAGTAACAGAATTGCGCCATCGTGGGTTTACTGGCATGTGCTGAAATTGGAAACATTTTAACAGATTGGTGTAGCCTTTAAATGCAGCCACAGGCTCCCTCCTCCTGCGCGGGCAGGGCCTGGCACTCCTGCACGCCGCTGACGCCAGCTGGCGTGGCTCGGGACTGCCCGTGGTTCGGGGCGGTTGGGGACTGCCTACAGCTGCCGGGCGGGAGCCGGGAAAGAGCTGGGAGAGAGTCGACAGAGAGCGGGGACACAGCCAGGACAGAGTGGGGAGGGAGCGGAGGCAGGCAGCCCGCAGACAGTGGGGACACAGCCGGGAAAGAGTGGGCAGAAAGCAGAGGCAGACAGCAGGGACACAGCCAGGACAGAGCGGGCAGAAAGCAGAGGCAGACAGCGGGGACACAGCCGGGACAGAGCGGGCAGAAAGCAGAGGCAGACAGCGGGGACACAGCCCCAACAGAGCAGGCAGAAAGCAGAGGCAGACGCCCGCAGACAGCGGGGACACAGCTGGGAGCTCTAGCCGGGGGGAGGGAACCGGACTGCCCGTGGGGAGGGACTGCTCGCTGGCGGCTGGGATCTGGCGTGGTCCATGTCGAACTCACTCTCACTGTTAGCAACCACCCTCAGTAATGCCTTCACCCACAGGTAGGCAAGAAGCTTTTCTCTGATTCGTTTATTGTGGTCAGAAACACGGGTCCTGGCTTCCCCCTGGGATTGTTTGGGCATGGAGATTTAGACAAATCCCGCATTTCTGACCACAATAAACCAATCAGAGAAAAGCTTCTGGCCTGCACGGGGGGTGAAGGCGTTACTGAGGGTGAGTGTTACCGGCGAGCGTGAGTTCGGCATAGCTCCACAGAGGAGACTAGCTTACGATGTACATTTTAAATTAAAAGTAATCAACCATGCAAAACAACATGGAAACAGAGATGCAGCTAGGGAATTTTTTTTGGGAGTTCTTTTCCCTTCACTCTACTCAAACCTGGGACGACAGCCCTGGTGGTGCTATCTGGCTTCGCTACTCCTGCGGCTGCAAGGCCTGAGGGGACCAGGTCCCTTGGTGTAATGAAACGCCCTTTGTTATGTAATCCTGGTAATTAGGTGCTTACAGACACTGAGTGCTATACTCAGCACGTCTTCTGTTGAGTAAACGAAAAGCAGTTCCTAGGAGACTGCAGAGACAGACCAATACCAGAGGACACGCTGAGAAGGGCAACCACACCAGATCCCAGCCGAGGGCGAGCAGCCCTGATCCAAGGCAATCCTGAACCAGCCGCAGTCTGGGTCCCTCCCTGCGGCTGCTGGTCCCGGCCATGTCCCGGCTCCCCACCTCGGCTGCAGTTCCCAGGGGGTCTTGGCTCCCGCGCAGCAGCCGCGCCTCCTGCCGGTCCCAGCTCTCTCCCCGCGCGGCGGCCGCACCTCCCGCGGGTCCTGGCTCGGCTCGCAGGTCGCACTTCCGGGATGGCAAATGTAACAACTTTGTCCATCAGATAATGCGCACCGGACTATAAGGCGCACTTCCGGGTTCAAGGGAAAATTTTAGTCAAAAGGGTGCACCTTATAATCGTGAAATTACTGTAATTGTTTTCCTCCACTTTATAACAGATGTTAGCAGATATTCTAATCTTATAAAACAAAGATTGTGGAATGGAAGAGAGATTATGGGAAACCTGGGTATACATATACTGTTATTCTAAAAGAAAACTTACAAAACCCTGTATTCATTACTTTTGTGCAACCCTTTACTAAGAGTGGTTGGCAGACAGCAGCAATACTGGTCACTCAGTTCACAGGATGGCATCTGGAGACCCACTGATCTGCACACCAGAAAACTGGGATCTGAAAGAGAAGGGCTTCTTCCCCTAACACTGGTGCATGAATTTAGAATGCTGTGCCCATAAAGTATCATCAACTACATTTTGGATTTCATAGTAACTTATTTCTTTAAAATTAAAATCAAACAACTAGGTTTTCACCTTTTAGTCACGTCTCCAGAATATGCTGCATATGAGAGGAATTTCTTTTTACTGTTCTCTCCTTCAAGGTTTTTAATCTCCTTTATTTCAACTTAAGATGGTAGAAATAAAGTAACAGTCTCAAAATCTGCCTCAAACACTGACATACCTTAACTAAAATAACCACTGACCAAAACTAAAACCTTAGTATCATCTACGAGGAGAGATAGCACAAATCAAAACTGTTAGAGTAAGTGAACAAATATCAAACATGACCATTCCCATGCAAGTGAGCTGCATGAATTTACCCCAGTGACTTCACTGCCTTGATTGTGCACACACACACAGGCTGTGGTCATTCTCTCTTGTGTGTGTCAGGTGTTTAAGAAATGCACTGAATCATCCCCATTTTAAAAAGAATGGGAGAAGACAAAAGGACTAAAACGTGAGTGGAGACTCGAAAAATTTCACTGGCAGCAGAGTGACTAAGAAAAAGGTAGCACGTATAAAATTCTGGAAAGAAGCAACTTAATCACAAGAGATCAGGAAGGTTTCTGGTTAATTCTGCAATTTAACAGCACAAGAGTAAAAGGTAAAACCACAAATACACATAAACTTTTTAAAAAGCATTTTTGAAAACTATCACCAGATTTGCTAACATGAGTACATGTTTGCTGTGGTCTTAACTCAAAGCACAGCAGACAGTAATAAGACTGCTTACATGACTGGAAAAAGAATGTCTACAAAGGAAAACCATTCCTCATATATAATACTGAAGCAACATTTACCTGACTGAGAGGGAGGGAACTGAGTCAAAGATGAAGTTCTCTCACGTTTTACAGGTGGACAGTAGCTTCCATCCTCCCGATCAGATTCTGTATTTAAAAAACATTATTAGAGAAAATGTAAAACATCCCAGCAAAGAGACACACTCATGGCTTTTGATTTTACAATAAAATCTCTTACCATCTCCATCTTCTGGACTTGTTCCATCTGCAGATCTCTGAAATCAGATTACACTGATCAAAAAAAGATCACATACTGAACATTTCAGTCTTTTCCATTTGATCCAAATGTTTTAAACATCAGCTAGCAGTTTTTTGGTTTTTGTACTGTCAATCATACAGACTCAATGCAATAATCTTCTGTTACTTTCATGTAGCATAGAGTTTCACTCAGATACTATCAAATACAATTAATTCAAAATAGTTCATTTACAAGTAAGATTCCTGGAAGTTCATATCCCAAGCACTAACATCTTTAGGGACAGTGTAACAATTACTACAGTTATATTTTCTATATACTGAAAATTTGAAAAGGATAGTTTTCAAAATAAGTTTCATTTTTAAAATACAAAGTTTCAAGCTCAACATAAATACACCCACTATTTGGGAGCTCACTCCAAAGCGCTTTACCTAGTTACTCTAACATTAGCTCCTTCAACAAAATTATAGCGTTGAAGGAATGTCTTTCAAAGCATGCTCTATAAACCAATACAACAGTATTTTTATTGGAATTAACAACAGATATAGCCCCTTAACATCTTCCACAGTACCAGGAACAAAACAGGAGGCATCAAATATCACAGATATTCAAAAAGTCTTTGAACAAAGGTTTTGCGTATTTTCTGAGAACTTCTATGGCTCTTTCCTCCTATTTCTCTGCCAGTTCTCTTCAACTTCCCTTGCTCCTTTAAAAAATAACCCCATGACAGACTCCTTTCACTGTGGAAGATGATCAGGGCTACATCAGCACCTTCATCTCATTACAAAACATCTTCAAATCATCAAATTGCTTAGGTTAGCAAGAACCTTTAAGATCACCAAGTCTAAGAGATCCCTCAGAACTGCCATGCTCAATGCTAAAACATGTCTGCAAGCGTCACATCCACAAGTCTTGCAAATCTCTGCAGAGATGATGGCTCCACCACTGCCAGAGGCAACTGGTTCCAGGGCTGCACAAACCTTTTGTGGAACATGCTTTTCATAATACCCAATCTAAATGTTCTGGAGGTGCAACTTGAGGCCATTTCCTCTTGTCCTGTACCTTGTTATCTGGAAGAACAGATCAACCCCCACCTTGGCTACACCATCTTTTCAGATAGCTCTGACATATTGGACCATCTACCTAGTCTAACACCACCCTTTCATCCCACTCCTGCCCCAGCAAAGACACCTTCCCTTCACTCAGTCTCCTTCAGAGACTGGCTGATAAATGAAGGAACCGCAGCTCATTCCCAGAGACCACTGACGCCCCAGAACTCTTTCCCTACCATGATTCGGCCTACTTGGGCACTGTGAGCAGGCAGACACACAGAAGGACTGCTCGCATCTGCACAGGACTGACATCTGAGGCATACCTTGGGTGTAAGAATACCAGAGAGTACAAAACTTTCTATTTAGCACCACATACATTTAGAACCCAGATAATACTGTACTATCAGTATGCCACTAAATGCTAATAAAAACCCACTAATGCTGCACTTTGCCTATTAAATTACCTTTAAGGGTTTTTGTGTTTTGTTTTATGCTCACAGAAAAGCACAGCTACTTCACTAGCACCCTAATTGAGTACTTTGGAAACCTTTGGCATGGGGAATAAAAAGCTACTGACAATTCTGGAACACAACTCCCTGCATTCACACACACCTATCAGCCCAGCCATGTTAATTCTGCATTTGATGATCCATGGCTCTTCCCACATAATTAGTCAGGTAGTCCATGGTACTACCGGAAGGTGGTCTTATTACTCACTGCCCTTGCCAATATACAATACTTTCCCAAAAGATGAGGCTAAAATGGAAAACCATGATATCATGTATTTCAGCAACCAGCATATGAACTCAGAAAAGATTCCATGTTGCACATAAAGTGTTGTCACACATATAAGCAATTTGTTTCCACTTTTATCAAAAATCCTAAAAGCAAAACGAAAATACAGTAATTTCACGATTATAAGCCACACCTCCGGGTGTTGGCAACCTTTAGGTCTTTGTCCATGTATAAGCCGCAGCTGATTATAAACTACACTGTCGTTCGCAGGGAGGACTCGTGTGCAACGAAGTTGCCAATTAGTAACAGAATCGCAGGGTTTACTGGCTCAGCTACGGGCCGGGTGGGCTCGGCCCGCTCGGGGCTGCTGATGGGGCCAGGTGGCTCAGCTCGGCGCTGCTGCTCGGTGGGGCCGCTCGCTTGCCCCGGCCCCGCACTACCCTGCGGTGGCAGGCAGGGACGGAGCCCCCTCCCGCCCGCTCCCACGGTGGGAGGTGGGCACGGAGCCCCCGTCTGCTCCTACGGTGGGAGGTGGGCACGGAGCCCCCGCCCGCTCCCCCAGGCCGCAGGGTCAGTAGGAGGGAGCTCCCCGCCTCCCCTCCCATGCTGCCGGCACGGAGCCCGCCTCCACCCGCCATGCAGAGTAACCAATTTGTAACAATCACACAATCCCAGGTTTTACTGGCAGGTGCTCGGCTCAGCACCCTGGCTGGCACTTCCAGGTTGGGAAATTTCAGAACTTTTTTCATATATGAGCCACTCCTGAGTATAAGTCACATTTCCGGAGTGGGATCAAAATTTTAGTCAAAATGGTTGCGGCTTAGAGTTGTGAAATTACTGTACTTGGTAAAAAAATTGCATGAGTGGAACTGCAGATCTCTATATGCAAAATCCTTAAAAATAAACAAGTGATTTCCACCTGAATGTCAAAAACTTATGTTATTAATATATGCTTCATCCTCAGTGCTCAAGTAACGCATTCAAAGAAGTCAAATCTACATAGCACAAGCTTCAAATCATCTTATTGTAATTTCATAACTGACAAGCACAATTAATGGACCATCACATGTTTAGTGGGCAACAGGCATCAACATCCAAAACCAACCCTGTACCCTACTGAAGGCAAAGCAGATCAGAGAATCTGCTCCATGTTATCTCCATGCCTCCCTAGCCCAAGAGTTTTGGGAGATTTAAGCTACGTACCTTTGGACAAATAGATGCCAGATAGATTCCATGGCGGTGGGGGTACACAGATCTACTGTATTAGCATAAGCTTCACTTTTCTATGAAGCCACGGATACCGTAAGTCACTACTGCAGCCAGAATTGCATACCAGTGCTGTTTCTACCCAGAGGAAGCTGGGTAGACTAGACAAAAATCAGGGGTATATATGTATGACAAGCCTGACACACTGAAAAAACAGCAAATTATATTTAGTGACAATGAACTGCAGTCCAGAATCTTCATTTTGGGTTTCTCTTCTCAACCTACTCAGTCTGAACTTTACAGCAACACCTGCTTCACACAAGTACTCCAAACAATGGAAACAAAAAGCAGGACCATCTCATCCGGAAGAAACCACCAAGCTGATTAAATTTATTTCCATTCAGTTGTTTGGTAGAATTTTCTCATTTAAGAGCAGAAGTCACTTTTCACATATTCCTTCTGTCCCCAGCTTCCAGAAATCCAGCTGGAGAACAGTTACATTTATGCATAAATAGAGGCTCATACAATTATGACACATTTACAGATAAGGATATTAGCTTCATAAAGGCTACCAACTGCTTCTTAGAAGTCTAAGTCACAGTAATTAACTAAATTAACAAACATTAATTCCTCACACAATTTTAACATCAAGCTAAGAGAAGAACTTCAAAACTTCAACAAATTTGTCAGTTTCTGCTTATTCACACTAGTGAGCAGAAACAGGGACAGAAAGGGAGAATTTGGGTAAGGCAGAAAAGGTCTGCGTAATTCAGAAAAAAGCTCTAGGAGTATACTTCTAGTGTTTATCTTTGAAAATGCATTTTAAGATGCAAAAAGTCATGTATAAAGGACTTAAGAGCACAGTAATGCACGTCTTCAGTCCAGAGACTCTGAACATACACAGACATTATTGAACTGCCATGATTTTAAAAGCTGTTCCAGAACCTCTTGATCAGCAGTCCTGCTGGGACAGCCACATGCTGTGGGATGCTGGTGTGGGTCAGCAAAAAGTTAGGACATAACCATCAGCTCTGCAAGGAGCTGTACCTATGGCCACACTAAATTCATGTAATATCAAAAATATCTGCCAGTGTGTGTACAAACTAGTAAATAAGAAATATGTAGTGCCTCTTCTGTCTTAACTCATCCATCTTCCCAGGCCCTAGGAAGACAGAATGAAAACTGCCACTCCAACAAACCAGTACAAATACTCTTAAAATGCATGAACATTGACTAGATTTCAAGGTAAGGGATGGTTTTACTGTAAGACACTGGGACAATTTGACGAGTACTTGCTAGTGCATACCAGTTACATGTCCATACTGAGCACTACACAATTTGGTACATTTAATTGAATGGAGTCAAGAAGAATGCTGAAATAGCTGTTATGTACAGCCACTACTTTCTGCATATGATCCCCAACAGCATTTGTGGGTTTTAAATTTCTTTCAGAACTGGGTTAACTGGGATAAGATTTTCTGCTCTCTAAGAACAAAACTAAGATAACCACTTGCTGCTGTGTTCCTGAAAGCCTGGTTAATACCATTCTCTTGGACAGTTCCAGTACATTGCAATTTCAAATGACAGAAAACTGAGATAAAAACCTGTGATTATGTTTGATAGGAAACGTGTAATAATGTCTTCACAAACCAATTCGGTGGGTGAGTGAATGCGTGTTAACATCTTTTTAATGGGTCTTAGTGTCTCCTCTAACTTCAAACAGCTGGTCTGTTACTGAGCCCAGACAGCCTGAGTCCTGGAACAGGTAAGAGGGGGACTCTGCACAAGCCTGAACTTCTGAACTCTGGGGTAAAATACCAAGTTCAAGGGGGACTAGGTGGTTCGGGAAGGCTGTACTTTCCTGGTACCTTAGCCAATGGGGAAAGGAAGAGGGCAACGTGTGGCCGGGAGTTTAGGATAAAAAGAGACTGCACCCTCTGAAACCTTGAGAGAGATAACCCAGTGGGAACATGTGGCCGAGTGGACTCTCTCCCTTTATTCAAATAAAGTTGCAGGACTTGCCTGTCTCCTTTATGGACACTGGCTCTTCAGAGCATGATTTTCCACATGTTTATCAGCTATATTTTAAAATATTAACCTCTGAAAAAGGCAATCTTCAGAAAAAAACCTGAAAGATTTCTGCAGGTAATCAAGCAACAGTTTGAACATTGAGAGGTCCTTAACCTACAGCTATTAGCACCTTGTCATGACAATCCATTCAGTACTGGGTTTACTTGAAATGGCCAATTCTTGGACAAAAAACCCCAAACCAATCACTGCAACAAAAGGGCGCAGGTAATTAGGTGAAGCAGCCTTAAAGATCTAGCAAAGAGCACATGCCTAGAGTGTAACGCCAGAATGAACAGTGACACTCACCTGCACCAAGAAAACATGGTCCACCAACCAGAAAGATTAGGAACACTTAAGAGTTGCTCTGAAAGACTGTATGGTAGCAGTCATTTAGTCATCCAATCTTTCAGGAGAGATTTTGCTACATCACCAGTAGAAAAATCAAGTTATGAGCACTGACAGCTTTTCCACAAGATACTGATTTCCTTCCCACTCCAAACACCCAAATTTAAAACTATGATGCTTGGTACTTTTAATCTGTTAAATACCTTAGAGACTGACATGACATATCCAGTGGAAGCAGTATTAGCAGCTCACTTTGTCAAGCTGCAGCATTACGGCCCATAGAGGGAACAAAGAGTTCTCTAACTGCTTGAAGCAAAACCCTCGAATATAGACCTGCCTTATTAGAAGGGCTCTTACCCTTAGCAAACACGCAGTTTACACCTCAAATTTTAAAATACTTGAGGTGTCTTCTACAGTTATGCTACTAAAGAGACTCACAAATTTAACTCCTTCTAATTGGAACAAGGGTTTAGAGAGGACTAACACTTGAGATCAAAGAACCAGACAGACTGATTTGCACTACCTACAGTTAACAGTAACAGATTCCACCTAATGGATGGGACTTTTTCCTCTAATCCCCTCAGCAGCACAAGTACTTGGTAGGTTGACACTTACCCCTGCCAGTTCTTGTTGAATAGGAGCAAGCTGGGTTTCAGAAGCAGGACTCAGGGTAGCACTGACTGAGGCCACAGCAGGAACAGGGTGCTCAGAGTCGCACTCACCAGCTGGTTCTGTGTGACCCAGACCATGGTAGGGGGGCTCAACCTCTCCCTGGGGGTCCTCGCCTGAATCCGACAAAGCTTTTTGCTCTGCAGGGGACTGTGAGCAGAAAAGACAACGTCCCTTCAATGCAAGGCTGCAACATGAGAGATCGGTGGTCCTAGTGAGAGGATCCATTTTTAAATTTCACTGTTTTCAGAGTATGCCAGAAAAAGCTGCTTGTTGCTGAGACATCAATTAAAAGACACAGAAACTCTGTAACAGAACCTGCTGACAGAATTAGTTCACCTCTCTGCGAAAAACCTCAGCAGGAACAAATTAACTCTTTTGAAAGTTACTGAAATCATCTGCGTCCCCAGCGAAGAGGATTTTGGCAGCTACAGACTTGTTGGAATTTAACCATTCTCCTCTTACAAGTACTAAAGGACAGCTGATAGGTTTTACCTGCAGATTCAGATATAAAAATTAGACAATTACTCTAAATAAGCGTCCTTCACTGCGTCTTCAGCACACTTTTGAGGGAGGTGAGGTTGGTTATAAAATTGTCACAGAAATTTATTAACATTCACACAAGACACAGGATTGTTTCATATTCACATGACAGTGAGTTATCTGAAAAGCAACACCAATGCCTTTTTTTATAAATTAGCAAGTTTCAATCTATTTCAAGATGACAAGATAACTAGTGTACCCTAATGAGATTTGGTATTTGCTCAACTTCTGCCACAAACTTTGCATTCCTTCACTTGATTTAATGCTGCACATCCCTGCTTTTACAACAAAAGTTAGCATTATCATATTCTGCACACATTAAAAGAATGAAAAAAGGGGAAAAGGCTTTGAGAACAAAAAACTGTATTGTGATTAAGGACTTAGTTATAGTCCATGGATAACATGCAAGCCAAGGATGTGCTCCCACTTGCAATCTGTGGGCTGAGCTTCCCTGCATCTTACGGTGAAGTATCCGAAGAATTAAGCAATAAGGAAAAGATGGCACTTGAAAGCACACAGCCCTGGCTTGCTACCAGATAAAACTTGGTAGAACAAAGAGACTAACCATGCTCATCATTGCCCAGGTGCCTGCAAGAAAGTAAGCAAAAGCCTCAAAAAAACCCAGTAGCATTTAACATCTTAAGAGCCAAGTTTTTCAAGTAACACTTGTCCTGTCATGGTAACAAAAGCCAGCAATACATGAAATTTTATCATGCAAGAAATCACTACAATTAAGGCTCAAAATAGTCAAAATATATTTATGGGGATAATACCAGAGATGTCAGGTAAAAGTTCAGAATGCCAGGTTTTTGTAGTGTCAAAGTTATCTAACATTTTAATATTTAGTTGTTAATAACAGACCCAAACACTAACTTAAAACCCCACAGAACGAGAAGAGGTAAAGAAACTTATTTTTCACCTAACATTTAATAAAATTTAGTGGTCTAACAACCTATGCTTACCTTTTCCTCTGAGGAGAGCAGCCGGAAAAGGTTACCTGGAACTGGCCATAGCACTCAAAATATATGCAAAAAACATAAGAGCCCTACCAAAAATTTACACTGACTTTTAGGTACAGTTCAGAAAATTGCTAATAATGAAGACGAGGCAAGAACATTCAATACACACCTGTGCTAAGCATTTAAAATTGGAAATGAAAAAATACTTTGCAAGTACAGTAATTTCACAACTATAAGGTGCACCCTTTTGACTAAAATTTTGGTCCGAACACAGAAGTGCGTCTTATGGTCCAGTGCGCCTTATATAATGTACAAAGTTGCAAAATTTGCCAACCCGGAAGTGTGAGCCGTGAGCCGAGCCGCGAGGGCGGGCGGTGCCACGGGAGCGCTGAGCCGCAAGGCGGGGGTGGGAGCGGGCGGCTGCGGCCAGCAGGAGCCGCGCAGGGTGGGCAGGACCGGGCAGCCCCCGGCCAGCAGGAGCCGTGCGGGGTGGGCGGGACCGGGCAGCTCCACGCTGCCCCGAGGCGTCCCGGTGGGGGAGCAGCGGGGCCCATCCGGGCCCGGCAGGGCCGATCCAAGTCCACCCGGCCCTGGCGGGGGAAAAGCGGGGCTGATCCGAGCCCGCCCGGCCCCGGCGGGGAAAAAGCGGGGCCGACCCGAGCCCGCCCGGCCCCAAGGCACCCCGAGCCACCCGCGGTTCTGAGCCGCCCCGAGGCGTGGTGGCCCTGAGCCACCCTGAGCTGCAGCAACCCCGAGGTGTGAGCCATGGCTGCCCCGAGCCGCAGTAGCCCTGAGCCCCGCCTCGCCAGCCAGGGGTGGACGGGAGTGTCGGGTCCCGCTATGGGGAGTGCGCTTGGGGCTGCGTTTAAAGTCTACGCCAATCTGTGAAAAGTGTTTACAAATTGAGCACCTGCCAGTAAACACCACAATCACGGGATTCTGTTACCAATTCATTACTTTGTCGCACGCGGCACAGATCTTCATGGCAAAAAAAAAAAAGTGTGCCTTATAGTCCGGTGTGCCTTATATAATGTACAAAGTTGCGAAATTTGCTGACTCCTGGAGGTGCGCCTTATAATCTGGTGCACCTTCTGGTCGTGAAATTACTGTAATTCATATGACACAATTTAGAGTATCATAAAGTAAGCTAAATAAATCTCCAACAGATTTTAATAGCTCTTGTAATACTTGAAATATTTGGTGTAAAGCATTTCAAAAAGTGGAAATCTCATTTCTATCCTAAGCAAGAGTGAAATATCTGCTTCAAGACCCATAAAAGAAACAAACAAAATTATTGCAAATCACCACTTCTGTTAAGAAAAATCTGTATCCTAGATAAGAATTTTATGGACAATGCATAAATACAGTAATTTCACGACCATAAGGCGCACCGGACTATAAGGTGCACCCCCCGGGAGTCGGCAAAATTCGCAACTTTGTACATCAGATAAGGCACACTGGACTATAAGGCGCACTATTTTTTTGCAGCGAGGCTCCGCCCCCAGCTCCCTCCGCACGGTTGCTGGCCGAGGCTCTGCCTCAAGCTGGCAGCCATTGGCCCCAGGGCCCGCCTGTACCCGGCAGGGGCGGTGCCGCGGGCCCCCAGGCCCGCCTGTATCCGGCGGGGCCGGGGCATGCCTGCCACCCCTCCGTGCTGCCTCTCTGGGGCCGGGCTATGACCGCCGCCCCTCCGTGCTGTCTCCACGGGACCAGGGGCTGCCTCTAGAGGGGCCGTGCTGCCTGCATGGGGCCGGGGGGTGCCTGTGTAGGGGCTGTGCTGCCTGCACGGGGCCGGGGGGTGCCTGTGTAGGGGCGGCTTTGCCTCCATGGGGCCTGGGGGTGCCTGTGTAGGGGCCGTGCCGCCTGCACGGGGCCGGAGCGTGCCTGTGTAGGGGCGGCTTTGCCTCCATGGGGCCTGGGGGTGCCTGTGTAGGGGCCATGCCGCCTGCACGGGGCCAGGGGGTGCCTGTGTAGGGGCCATGCCGCCTGCACGGGGCCAGGGGGTGCCTGTGTAGGGGCCATGCCGCCTGCACGGGGCCGGGGGGTGCCTGTGTAGGGGCCATGCTGCCTGCACGGGGCCGGGGGGTGCCTGTGTAGGGGCCATGCCGCCTGCACGGGGTCAGGGCGTGCCTCTGGAGGGCTGGCTCTGCCTCCACAGGGCCTGGGCGTGCCTCTGGAGGGCCGGCTCCGCCTCCACAGGGCCGGAGCGTGCCCGCCGCTGCTTCGCCCCGCCTCCACCTGGCAGCCATGGCCCTGCTGGCTCCCCCCGTGGCTCGCAGCTGTCACTTCCGGGTAGGCAAATTTTTTGAACTTTGTCCATCAGATAAGGTGCACCGGACTATAAGGTGTACTTCCGGGTTCTGGGGAAAATTTTAGTCAAAAGGGTGCGCCTTATAATCATGAAATTACTGTACATAAAAATACATAAAATACTAGAAAAAATATAATAATTGAAACTACTGTAAGTTTCAGAATTTTGTGAATAGTATGTGGCTTAAGTCATGGAACACGAGACCAACAAAGGACTCAAGGATTTATCAAACCAGAACTGCTCCAGGCAGAGGTTTGTACAGCTTTTCTCAAAAAAGCATATCCAAAGGAAACTCCAAACTCTTAAAATTAATTTTAATCCTTAGTCATGCATACTATTGACAGTGTTTCCTAGTCTCTTAGCTTCATGAATTCTAATCTAAGCTCTTTCTGGAAGTTCCCTGGAGTTGGTGAACAGTTCACTCTCCTCCTTTTTACAGGAATATTTTGTCTGAGAAATGAATCCCTCTTTGAGCCTCCTCTTCTCTACAGAAAACATTGCTTATAAAATACAGTTCTAGGGAGAACTTGACAGAAAACTGTTCCTGTCTTTTAAACACTATGGCAAAGATCAAGGGAAAAACGAATAATTTTAGGAAGCCACCTACACAAATTCACCTTGCTCAGCCAGATCAAACAAATTCTATTTTATTAAAACTAAAAATAACACACCCAGACTAAATACTTCTGAGTCTATTTGGAGATTTAACTTCTTCTGCATTGCAGAAAATAAGGAGAGACATGAAAGAATATTTAAAAGCTAAGCATCACATGATACTACAGTCACCACATACAGGCAAGGAAATGATATTCTTTTCCAATAAAGACTAGCACAAGCACTCTTGGACCAGCTTTTCCTCCCAATTCTAAGTTGAGCTATTTGCAACTTCTTTCCTCATTCTCCTCACTCTAGCACCTCTATCCAAAAAATTAAAAAGATTACTCTCAGAATACATTTTCACATTTTTTACCTACTTAGAGTCAAGGACAACTCTTGCCTATATGCCTAACAGCCCTTTATCAGGCTCTCTATATTGCTCCAAACATTTTCTTGTGCAACTGTATCTACAAATACCTTCATGGCTGTTCTTTTAAGTACAGCAATATATTCACAATTATGAAGCATTAATTGTAACTCCTTAAGTAAAACTATGGACTTTCAATACAGTTCCACTGGGTATCCTAACAAAACCTCTTGGCAGCCATGCCAACAATGCTGAGACAGACTGAGAAAGGGAATGCTTTGCCTCTCCATACACAAATTACAGTAATTTCACGATTATAAGTCGCACCATTTTGACTAAAATTTTGCTCCCAACCCAGAAATGCAGCTTACACTCAGGAGCGGTTAATATATGAAAAAAGTTCTGAAATTTCCAAACCCAGAAGTGGAAGCCAAGGTGCCAAGTCGAGCACCTGCCAGGAAAACCCGCGATTGTGCGATTGTTACAAATCAGTTATTCTGTTGCGCGGTGGGTGGAGGTGGGCTCTATGCTGGCAGCACAGGGGGTGGGGGAAGGCAGGAGCTCCCTCCTGCCAGCCCCGTGGCCCGGGGGCTCCATGCCTCCCTCATGCTGACACAGTGGGTGGAAGTGGGCTCTATGCCTCCCTCCCCCTCCCACCATGGCTGCGAGTGGGCTCCGTGCCTCCCTCCTCCTCCTGCCACAGGTGCAAGCGGGCTCCGTGCCTCCCTCCCCCTCCCGCTGCAGGTGCCAGCGGGTTCCATGCCTCCCCCTCCTGCTGCTGCTGTGGGTGTATGCGGGCCCCGTGCCTCCCTCCCCCTCCCACCGTGGGTGAAGGCAGGCTCCATGCCTCCCTCCCGCCGGCACTAGGGGCAGCGCTGGGCAAGGGCAAGCGATCCCACGATTCCGTTACTAATTTGTTACATTGTTGCACGTGGGTCCCCCCTGCGAATGAAAATACAGTTTATATTCCAGTGTGACTTATACATGGACAAAGACCTAAACATTGCCGACACCCAGACATGCGGCTTTTAATTGTGAAATTACTGTACTTAATTCCCAATTCTCTCTCTGCCACTATCCTAAACCTGTAAGTTACGGCCACAGCATAAGAACCTTCTGTAGTTATTTGCCAACCCCAACCACCAAAACCCGAGCATTTCCAAATAACACTGCATCAAAGCAGGACTTCAACTAACCCCTACTTTACCTATTTAAAAAAAACCAAAAACCCCAAAAATCCGTATGATTTTGTTCTCCAGGCTACCTGGGAATGCCATCTTCTAATCCCCTACATCACTTTTACAACTCCATACCTAGTTTTAAAACTCCACAGTTAACACCATTATGACAGCTAGAACAATTTAACAACATAGCCTCTTATTCACTCTAGAACCTTCAGGACCCAGTTACTCCTTAAAAATATTTGTACTGCTTCGGTATGGAACATGACCCAAATATCACATGATTTACCTTCTCTCAGAATCAATCTATCTTAAAAGACCACCACTATCAATTCACATACGGAAAGCAGTACACTGATCAAAATTAGTTATACCACAAACTAGAAATAAAGTGCTCTATTCTGTATTCTACCAATACCCCAACACAGCTGGTGGGGGGAAGAGGACAAGGTGCAAGCTCCATCATAAACACTGGTGTTTTCAAGTACGAAGTTTTTTTTAAATCTGAGTGGAGAATCTATCTTTTCCTATACTTGTGACTAGGGAGGTCATAACGATCCTGTATGATGATGATCAGTAATTACCAGATTACCACAGTTCAGACTTGCAGAATAAATGACACTACTTTAAAAACATTTTTGGACAAATGTTTCTTTACACTACTACCGATTACAGTAATTTCACGAATATAAGCCGCACAGACTATAAGCCGCATCTCCGGGTGTTGGCAAATATTTCGTTCTTTGTCCATAAATAAGCCGCACCCAATTATAAGCTGCTCTGTCATTTGCAGCGAGGACCCGCATGCAACAAAGTTGCCAAATGGCAACAGAATGGCGGCGTGGCGGGGTTTACTGGCTCGGCTCGGGCTGTGCAGGCTCGGCCTGCTCGGGGCTGCCGACGGGGCCAGGTGGCCCAGCCCCGCGCTGCCGCTCAGCGGGGCCGCTCGGGGCCTGCTGCCACCTCTGGTCTCGCTCGCCCTGGCCCGGCGCTGCCCCGTGGTGGCAGGCAGGGACGAAGTCCCCCCCACTCCCGTGGCGGCAGGCGGGGATGGAGTCCCCAACCTCCTCCCCGAGCCACGGGGATGGCGGTACGGGGCCCCCACCTCCTCCCCAAGTCGCGGGGATGGCGGCACGGGGCCCCCACCTCCTCCCCGAGCCGCAGGGATGGCGGCACGGGGCCCACCCGTCTCTTCCCCGGGCTGCGGCAGAGGAAGGGAAGGAGAGAGCTCTCCTGCCTCTCTCCCCGCCCCCCATGCTGACTGCAGGGAGCCAGGCTCCACCCGCGGCGCAGCAGAGTAACCAATTTGTAACAATCGCGAAATGCCGGCTTTTACTGGCAGGTGCTCGGCTCTGCACCCCGGCTGGCACTTCTGGGGTTGTAAATGTCAGAAAATTATTCACATATTAGCCGCTCCTGAGTGTTAGCCACATTTCCAGTGTGGGAGCAAAATTTTAGTCAAAATGGTGCGGCTTGTATTCGTGAAATTACTGTAAATTTGTTTGAGCTAATATACTTGTTTAAAAATTTGTCAATCCAAAACTAACAATACTTTCACCTCAGAAACGCATGTTAAAGTTAACTTCAGAAAATTTCCCAATTATAAGCCGCACCTGATTATAAGCCGCATGTCCGGGTGTCAGTAACTTTTTGTTCTTTGTCCATGTATGTCTGGGGTTACAATACAGGATGTGATAAAAGGTATCTATTCTATCACCATCTGTTGAGGGTGGGGGAAGTGATCCTTATCTTTGTGGGAGATGTTCTGATAATGGGCCATCCATTGAAACCAGGGGGGGCATTGTTCTTTATCTTTTCACAACTCATCCTTCCTCCAGCAAGTCATTTTCTGCTAATGTCCCATTGAGTCCCACTGTGTGACTGATAAAATTACTTCATCCCATTGGAAGTTGCTCCAGCCAGGGGGAGGAGCCCAACATTTCTTACCAAGATAAAACAGAGGTTTTGGGACACTAAGGTGGCCGCTTTTCCCACTGGACCCCAGAGGGAAATGGGACTCCTCCACATCACCGCTGGACCTCCGGAGGGAAACTGCACCTTGTACAGGAGCACTGCTTCAACTGAACCACATCTGTCACTACAAGAGGACTGTAGTCATCATTTAATCAGACTGCTACCAACACCCTGCCTGATGGGGTGTCAGGTTGTATTCTGACTTTGTCAGGGTTTGAGGTTTGCTCCTTTGTAGTACTGTAGTTCTACTTTAATTGCCCTAGTAAAGAACTGTTACTCCTAATTCCCATATCTTTGCCGAGAGCCGCTTGATTTCAAAATTATGATAATTTGAAGGGAGGGGGTTTACATTCTCCATTTCAAAGAGAGGCTCCTGCCTTTCTCAGCAGACACCTATCCTCCAAACTAAACCAGCAACTTTTCGATCTATGTCCATATATAAACCGCACCTGATTATAAGCCGCATTTCCAGGTTCGGACCAAAATTTTAGTCAAAATGGTGCAGCTTATAATCCTAAAATTACTGTACTTAAAGTAAAGTGGCAAGAAACTTGTAATCAAATGGTTTTACGGCAGAAGATAAAATCTGTTTCAGAGCAGAAGCACCAATGAAGTTTCTAATATTAAGCACAGATATAAGGTGTATCCATCATTTAAATACTTAATTCAGAAAGTGAATTCAGAAAAGCACAGCTTACCTCATAAGTAAGTTACCTGGATAGATAACTGAGTAACAGATATGCCTATAACTTTGAGTAACTCTATGCCTAACATAGCGAGGTTCAGACCTCATATTGCTTTCAGATCTCAACAGTATGAGCCCTAAGCTGATGCAGTTTTCAATTGGTGTCAGCCCTAGAAATTCAGCTTGTCAGAAACATGAATATCAGTGCTATTATTCAGATATTTGCAAGATCACAGTAATTTCGCGATCATAAGGTGCACCCCCCGGGAGTCGGCAAAATTCGCAACTTCGTAGATCAGATAAGGCACACCGGACTATAAGGCGCACTTTTTTTTTGCAGCGAGGCTCCGCCCCCAGCTTCCCGCGCGCAGTTGCTGGCCGAGGCCCCGCCTCAACCCGGCAGCCATGGGCCCCCGGGACTGCCCAGACCCAGGAGGGGGGGTGCCGTGGGCCCCCTGGCCTGCCTTCACCCAGCAGCCATGGGCCCCCGGGACTGCCTGGACCCAGGAGTGGGGGGTGCCACGGGCCCCCTGGCCTGACTTCACCCGGCAGCCATGGGCCCCCAGGCCCACCTCCACCCAACGGGGGGGTGCCACGGGCCCCCTGGCCCGCCTTCACCCGGCAGGGGGGGTGCCGTGGGCCCCCTGGCCCGCCTCCAGCCGGCAGGGTGGTGCCGCGGGCCCCCTGGCCCGCCTCCAGCCGGCAGGGGGGGTGCCGCGGGCCCCCTGGCCCGCCTCCAGCCGGTAGGGGGGGTGCCGGCTCCTCCCACAGCTCACACTTCCGGTTTGGCAAATTTCGCAACTTTGTACATCAGATAAGGCGCACCGGACTATAAGGCGCACTTCTGGGTTCGAGGGAAAATTTTAGTCAAAAGGGTGCGCCTTATAGTCGTGAAATTACTGTATATTTCAGACACTAGAAAAATAGTTCTCAAATAGCTAAGGAGACACAAAAATCATGAAAATGCAGACGCACTCATATTTAGTAACCATCATTGACACCCACCATTAATTGACATCTAAATTGAAAACAAGGACAGACTAATCCTGTCTTTAACTGCAAAAGAAAACTCAAACCTCCTTATGGAAAGTAAAATTAAGAGGCAGCATTACTAACACCATGCACTTTTTGTCTCATCTAAAGAAACACGTCAAATTGCAAGTTCTGATGTTTTGTTCAAGTGTATGCATCCTCAGCTGGAAGACGCAGTTAAAAAATTAGCTCCCAGACTAGTATGGTCTTTGCCCTAGAACATGCTGAATATTTTCCAATTTCTAGTGGAGAAAAAGACCACAAAAACACAGAATTGTTCAGGTTGGAAAACTCCTCCAAGATCAGAGTCCAGTCATTCCCTCAGCACTGCCAAGTCCATCACTAACCCATGTCTCCAAGTGCCACATCCATAGAGCTTTTAAATCCCTGTAGGGATGGGGACGACACCACTGCCCTGGGCAGCTGTGACAGGGCTGAATGGCCCCTTCAGAGAAGAAATTCCCAATATCCAACTTAATCCACCCCAGCGCAACTTGAGGTAATTTCCTCTCATCCTGTCCCTTGCTCCCTGCTAGCAGGGCCCATCTGGCTCCACCCTCCTTTCAGAGAGTTGTTTCATGGTGTTGGTATGACCCAAATGTCAACATTCCAAGCACAAACTTAAGTCAAGACTTCTAGAAAAAAGAACATTGTTTAACTTAATAGTAGACACTACTGTTAGTTCCAGAAAAGTCAGTAAGACCACTGAATTATATCAACCCAGCTGTAATACTAAGAGGATCTGTAGACACTGCAATGAAATAATTCTGCTCAGTATGTCCAGGTTCATCTGGAAAAACACTAGGCAAACATAAATAACCACCACGGTTAACTATATACACAATGCAATGCTTTTTCTTGCCCTCAGCTTACTGTCAGACTGCCGTGTCAGCACTAAAAAGCCTCCACTAACACTTTTGTTTACAGAAAAAAGTTACTTGACTAGAGAGACATTTTGCTAAATTAGAATTGTAATTTGCATTAAGAAATTACATATTCAAGTAGTGTGTTGTTTGACAACTATTTTGTAGTTACTTTTGCATTTTCTTCTAAACACTGATCTAGGAAAAACTTCTCAGTTTACAAGATTTCCCTGTTAACTTTATTAGTCTCTTGTGGTAGGCAATGCACTTAACCAAGCACCTTTTACAGAAACAGTAAAAAAGTCTACCCTTCCTGGGAACATTTATCTATTAAGTCTTTCTGAAAACACAGTGAAAGATCTCAATCAGTATGTAACCTGAGGCACTTTTCCCTAATTAAATTGATTAAAGCTAGCCTGAATGCTAGGTTCTGATATACACAGAATATATTAAGTGGCTGTTACTTTGGGCAAACAGCATCATGTTCTGACTATAGTACTATTGTATCTATACTACAAAAAAGCAACTACTGGCATGAGCAACAAGCTCTTCATTTAATCAAACTGCAAGAATCACAGCACTGATGCTTTTAACAAATCCTTCTCTGCAACATCAAGTACATGACAATAAAAACTACTAAAATTATTAATCACTTCCTCCTCCCCTTTAAAAAAATATCCTACATCTCTACGCAATACACAGTTTAGCATTAGTATTTAGGTCTGTTACTTCTTTGAAAATCGGCAACTACCTGACAGATGCTACTACTAGACTCTCTGATCTGTTTCAAGGAACAGGCCATATTCCCCACCCAAGCCAGACTTACTCCATGCCCAAAGCAACAACGGCTGGCTCCCATGACAGCACCACCACCACTCGGTATTTAGATCAATTTATAGCTTATCTCTTAATCCCCGAGCCTTCGAGACGCTCAGCAACCCATAGACCCTCCACCCAACAAAGCCAGGCAGAGGCGGTCCTGAATACAGCTACCTGCTCAGCACCACCTCAGCATCCTCAGAGGCAGCTGGGCAGATTAAATCACAGATCTCCCTCCCCAGATCCTCTCTGCCAGCCCCAAAATACATTGCGCCTTTAATTAGTATGTTTTTACAAATATTTTGTTGAGACCTATCAGAGTGCAACAGATCTGCCTCACAGCCCAATGCAGGAGCTTGCACAGCTTAATGCTGAAGGCATGCAGTGTGCAGACCGCTGGAGAAGGAACTTGAGAGTACAAGAGTTACTATTTTGACATGTAAGGACCAGGCCAGCAAAAAAGGACACAGGAGCATATCACTCTGCCTGGATTGCACGCTGCTATGATCACCGCTAGGGTAAAGAACACCTGCAGAGAACACTCACCACGATGCAACTCAGAAGGGACTTCAGAAGAGTCTAAGCAACAGTGGGTGATTGGGAGCTGCTTCCTAAAAGGAAACATGACCAAAATTGGTAGTGCAAACACTACCACTCCTTTCATCCCAAGATATTAACAGTCAATGTAAAAAACGTAGTCAAAAGAACGTCTTGAAAGTACTCACTGTCTGGCAGATATAATTTGACTACCTAATATGAGGAGGACAGCAGACTTAAATAATTTCCAAGCTCAGAAACGATTTCAAGCTCCTGCTGAGGAATATATCTACTGAACCTGTGAGAAAGCTTGAGTCTGGTACTTGTTCCAAACCAAAGAAAAGCTACCAACTGAAAAGTGGTTCAGTATTTAAATTCAAACATTTCTGACTCCACAGATAACAAAACGACTCAGTGATTCTACAGAAAGTATCATACACTTCTCCTGGTTCCCACCATCTTCTACAGAAACAAGAGTAACCTTGATTCCCCATCCCCCCACCCCCCCCACCCCACAAATATCTTAATAGCTTTTACTATTAACCAGACAGAATTAAATACCATACCAAGATGAGGGAACAGAATTACCATTTCCCCAGGTAACTAGACACTTCCCAGCATACTACCCGAAGACATGGGAGACATTTAAATACACTGAGGTGAAAAGCATAATCTAGACCAGTTTTCTTTGCTTTATCTTAGCCCTATTATCAGAAAAACAAAATCTGTAGCTTTGTCATGCAACTCAAGTATCAACACTCCTCTGCCACACGTTCAAGATACACCTTCACCACACTTTTCATTCCACACTGCTTCAGTCTTCTGTCTGAAGAGTTACCTGTATTGTGAAACCACCATACATCTTCCCACTTTTAGCCCTTCAGTACCTGCTTGCCCTATGCCCCATTAGCCATCTTCAGCCTTGCAACAATATAGGTAAAGGGCTGATCACCATGGAAGGAAGGAATCAGGGCTAAGAACAAAACAAAACAAAAAAATCAGCATCTCCTTACCTTCTGTGCTTTATCCTTCTGAAATACAAAGACGGGTGGAGCAATG
The DNA here is from genome assembly GCF_009819885.2 of Catharus ustulatus. Taxonomy (NCBI): domain Eukaryota; kingdom Metazoa; phylum Chordata; class Aves; order Passeriformes; family Turdidae; genus Catharus; species Catharus ustulatus. Next base: position 6,491,292 of record NC_046249.1, on the reverse strand, counting down.
GCAGGTTTTTCTGTAAAAAGAGAAATTATTGGGGTTTTTTCCAACCACATTCATATTGACTATGAAAAAGTTATGTTCTATGATGCTTTTGCCAATTATTAATCCTTAAGCCAGTTAAATTTCACTTACACATACTGTTTCTACCAGTTCCTGGTAATAGATGTTTATAAGGACTTGATCTTCAAAAGCAAGAAGGAATGCTTTAAGGCAAACAACTAATATCTGAAAGCTATTTGTGTTTCCCCTCCAGACCACTTTCAAGCTAGTACTTGTACCATACTTTGGTATATCAGAAGGAAAAGACCCTTTGCTGCAGCAGTTCACTAGCTGAATAGATGTTTTTTCTTTCCCATTGTCATGCATTAATGAAAAGGGAGTTGTACATTCTTATATACAACCCTTTTTTAAAGGTCACCTAACACTGACATTTGATTACACTTGTATTTCATTGGAATTCAATACTTTAGAAAGATTCAAAACCAGTATCTGCAGGTCTAAAATTCAAACCTGATACATTACATATTACAGAGGAACCAGTCTTTTCTGTATAATGTAAGAGTACTCGCTTCCATTTTAAAGCTCTGAGTCAAATATTAGCAGGATGCTATTTTCTAAATACACATATCAGCATCTAGTCTACAAAAGTAGAATTCATGTCTAGAATTAGTGTATATTTCCATTGTCCTTTTGTGAGATTTCAAAACTACCTCAGTGTCCTGAATAACAAAAATATACATACACAGGTGGAAAGTGTGTGATAAAGCAGAGGTAAGAATTCCTGAGAGTTCAACAAACTGACACACCTTGTGTGTGAGTTACATTTGAAAAGATGCTGTGCACACACTGTGCAATCAGCAGCCCTCTGTATGTTTGCAGGGCTAAAGATGAGTACAGTAATTTCATGACTATAAGGTGCACCGGATTATAAGGTGCGCATCCAGGCGTCGGCAAACTTCCGAACTTTGTCCATATATAAGGTGCACTGGATTATAAGGCGCACCTTTTTTTGCAGTGAGGATCCTCACCGCGCGCAACAAAGTAACGGAATCGCGCGATTGTGGGGTTTACTGGCAGGCGCTCAATTTGCAAACATTTTTCATAGATTGGTGTAGCCTTTAAACGCAGCCCCAAGCTCCTCCCTGTGCACAGGCCTCGGCACTCCCACCTGCCCCTGGCACTGGCTGGCGCAGTTGGTGAGGTGCAGCTTGCGCCATGGCTCGGGGCGGCTGAGGCAGTGCAGGGCTCCCACAGCTCGGGGCATCGTGGGGTGGCCACGGCTTGGGGCTCCTGCGGCCGCCCGCGCCCACCCTCCCCGTGCGGCTCCTGCCGGCCAGGGCCGCCCGCCACTTCCCGCTCCCCCCACCCGGCTCCTGCTGGTCAGGGTTGCCTGCCACCTCCCGCTCCCCCCGCCCGGCTCCTGCTGGCCAGGGCCACCCGCCCAGCTCCTGCCGGCCCCCCACCCCACCCGGCTCCTGCCACCCACAGCCGCCCGATCCTGCCGCCCGCGGTCGCCCGGCTCCCGCCCCACCTTGTGGCTTGGCACTCCCATGGCACAGTCCCCCCTCGCAGCTCAGCTCGTGACTCACACTTCCAGGTTGGCAAATTTCCCAACTTTGTCCATATATAAGGCGCACCGGATAATAAGGCGCATTTCCGGGTTTCGATCAAAATTTTAGTCAAAAGGGTGAGCCATATAGTCGTGAAAATACTGTACAATATTTCAGTCTGTCTTTCAGTCTGGAAATTTGATTTAGGAAGAGCTAGATTTGCAAAGAAGTTAGCCAGAAAGTTCCACATTTGCAATTATCCAATCTTATAAAGAAGTCTAGACATCTAGGAAAACTAAAAATTTTAAAACTTTCAGAGCTTGATAAGCTAGCATTAAAAGAAAGGAAATATAAAGATTAATTACCTTGCACCAAAAAAAAAAAAAACCCCGAACCAGTACCCCAAAAGCTTCCATAAGTCAGTTGCAGCATCAATAAAGTACTTGTATCACCATATAAGGAAAAAAGGGATGAAACTGTCCATTTGGGAACTGCTAGTGTGAGATCTATTTGGCTTAAAAAGTGTAATTTTAGTTGACATACACAAAATTATGAAAATTATTACCAGAACTGCGCATTTAATTGTGAGAGTAGAAGAGTCTCTTTCTACTTTTCTGTGGATCTAAATCAAAAGAATAACCCAGCAAAACCAAAAAAACCACCACAAGACTGAACGTGCAAGACTGGTAGAACATGTTCTACAAAAGATAAAATCAATCAAGAAATTAAGCTACTTATGACATCATTTTGTCTGTTCTTTTTTTCCTTTATTTTTTATGTTCATCTATCCATTAAATACTTCTGAATTTAAAAAATGCTTATTAATAAGAGCAATCCATTTCAGAAGTGAAAACAATACAGACCCTTAAACATAATACCTGTCTCAAAACCCAGTGTGTTGAAACAACCTAGAGATCCATTTTCATTCCCTTGGCCTCAGTATAACCTGCCTGTGGGAGGCTTTTAACCCTTGACTTCAAGGCAACAATTATTTCTTAATACTATGTGGTATACTTTAGTGTTCATTAGTGCCACTGTTACAGCAGCATGCCTTCTGCCAAACCAGTCATTAGGAAGATCTACCAGAATGTGGGACTTGATTGTCACGCACACCTTACAAGAGACTCCTGCACCAAATTCTGCAAATACCAAGGAGAACTGAGCATAAAAACTACTTGTCCGTCTAGTGCATAATAAAGGATTGAAGTAGTGAGAGAAGAAAGCAAAGAAAAACAGACCAAGCAACAACGCACAGTGCAGAGAAAAGCATGGGACAGCTGGCAAAAGATGGAACGGGTAGCCAGAGAAACTGATGCAAAGTAACACAACAAAATTGGAGACGGAGTCCATTGACTGAAAACTAAGCACTCAGAAAAAAAGAACACAGATGTCAGGAACACCAGAAAGCTCATAGGAAAAAAAATAGATTAAAGAACAAAGAACAAAAGAGAGTAAAAAAAACTATTTGCGATTTGTGTCTAGCTATAACAAATGAGAATGGCAAAAGGATCTAATAAAGCAAACTGCGGCTAAGCCTGTTAGTCAACCTGAAAAAGGGAACACCAGTGCAATGTTTGACGTCTCTGTCCACTGAAGGAACACAGCCATCCAGTATTCAAGGTCCAAGAATCTCACTACTGCTCTTATTGACTGCGAGACAAACTGACAGCATCAGGAATGATGATGAGGCAATAGGGACTCACAGCTAACAATTTTATCAGTGCTTACTCAGGAACAGACATAGGGAACACTTGTCCATTGTGTCCTTTCTTAAGTCTGCAACAAGACCTCAGAGCTGGAAACATCTTCCTGATTCTAGCCCAAGGCAAGAAGTGATCACTAGATTGCCTAATCTGACCACCTTCATTAAATACTGCATGTTTTACTAAGCCCTATTTAAATTTTGGGTAAACATATTCATTGAAGGCATCAAAAGCAAAGTATTACTGCCCTTAATCATCCATTTCTGCACTTGGTAAAAAATTGCTGTGCCAAATTTCCATTCAAACATCCAACTCTAGCCTTTGGTTCCTATTTCTAGTTATGTTTTTATATGCATTTACATAGAGCTCTCCAGCATTTAATGTTTTTCATACAAAAGCACTTACACATACCATGTTTCCATAAACTGAAGAACCCACATACTAGGTTTTATTTTTGCAGATCAAAAATGCAGATGTCAGGTAGTTCTTTGGTTTTTCCAGCTGCTCCAAAATAAGAATTCCACTGTTATTTGTATTACCCAACCTCTGGGCCAGACATTCATGTTCTCAAGCATGCTTTTGTTACACCAGGTTGGCTGAAGGATGACCTATGGTACAATGGACCTGCCAGGTCCAATAAAACTGTCAGCAACTTAAAAAAGAAAATAAAGCTTGATACGTGAAGGAAAAACCCTCAACCTTCAGGTAGAATGTATGTAAGAGAACATGAGATCTCCTTTGCCAAGAGATGAGCAGTCAGAGCACATAGTTCTTAAAAACTGATGATTAGACTTGGGTTTTTTTCTTCAGAAAAGCAGACAGAAACATGGCAAAACAAAACCTAGAGAAATGTCAATTTTCTAACCAAGGCAGTCTTATAAAGGTGTTCAGACAAAGTCCAAGCATGTAAGAAGGAAAGCAGAATTTTCAGTAATTAGCATCAGAGACAGTACCTCTCCAATCTCAGTATCTGGAACCATACAAACCTAAATGGTTTTAGGCTGTCAAATCAAATTGAATTCACAACTGAAAACCAAGTGAATCCACAGAAATCCTTCCTGCAGTTTGTTCACTTTAGAGATATTCCAAACTGCATAAAGAACTATAAAAAAAATCTCAAGAGCTGGATTTCACAGGCTAAACTTATTTAACATATTTTACCATCAAGTCATTAACTATTGATAAATGCCCAGTGTGCTATACTATTAAACCTGCTGAGTTTCCTTCACAAGCTGTGGAAATCAGAATACTGAAACAGAAAATATTACCTCTGTAGCTCATGCAGGGATAGTACATGTGACTTGAAGATGCTATTTACTATAAGATTTTTAACTTATTTGTGTGACCACTAGTAGGTGTGGCAAACTCTCCCATGCCAGCCACATTTCCCACAGCCAGACATCCACTCACACGATGCACCTCTTGGAGCCACAGGGTGTCAGATCTTTATTGCAGCATGAAATGACTCATTCAAGCACAACAGGAAAAGCTTTTGTAGGTACATTAGTAATAAGAGAAAGGCTGGGGAAAACATGGGCCCTCTCCAGTAGGAAACAGGAGAGCTGGTTTCCATGGATATGGAAAGCTGATGTGCTCAATGATGTTTTTGACTATCTTCACCAAAAAGTGCTCCAAACACTCCACTCAAGTTACAAAAGAGGAAAACAGCAGGGACTGGCAGAATGAAGGACCACCTGCTATAGGAAAACTGACTTGAGACCATCTAAGGAAGGTGAAGGTGCACAAGTCCATGGGAACTGATAAAATGCATCCATAAGTCCTAAGGGTACTGTCAGAGGAAGTTACTAAGCCACTCTCCATTCATTGAGAAGTCATGTCTGTCTGAGGAAGTTCCCAGTGACTGGAAAAGAGGAAACATAACCCCCATTTACAAAAAGGGAGAAAAGGCAGACTTGGGGCACTATAGCTAGCCAGCCTCACTTCGGTGCCTGGCAAGATTGTGGAACAGACCCTCCTTGAAACTGTGCACATGGAAAATAAGGCAGTGATTAGTGAGAGTCAACATGGCTTCACTTACAACAAATTACACCTACCAAATTTGTTTCTGTGATTGTTACAGTGCTGGTGGACAACGGAAGAGCAAATGACAGTCTATCTGGACCCAAGTAAAACATTTGACACCGTCCCACAGGAGATCCTTGTCTCTAATTTAGACAGATATACCACTCCCTGGATAAGGAGTTTGCTGGTGGTTTCACTCAGAGTTGCAGTCAACAGCTCAATGTCCAAGTGGAGACCAAGTCTGGGGTCAGAACTGTTTAATATCTCTGCTGGTGACATGAACAGCAGGTATGAGGGCAACCACATGAAGTCTGCCAATAACACCAAGATGTGTGGTGTGGTTGATGTGCTGGAGGGAAGGGATGCCATCTGGACTGGTTGGAGAGCTGGGAGTGTACAAACCTTACAAACTTCTACAAGGCCAAGTGCAACTCCTGCACATGTGTCAGGGTAATCCCAAGCACAAACAAAGGCTGAGCGGAGAATGGAGTGAGAAAAGGCCTGGGGAGAAGGACATGTGGGTGCAGGTGGATAAGAAGCTCAACATGCCCTGGCCATGAGCACTGGCACACAGAACTGCCCCCCTGTGCTGGGCTGAGCCCCCAGCGTGGGCAGCAGGGGAGGGGGGAATTCTGCCCCTCTGCCCTGCTCAGGTGAGGCCCCACATGAAAAGGTGCCCCCAGCCCTGGGGAACAGCAGTAGGAGGAGGTGGAGCTGCTGGAGCCAGGCCAGAGGAGGCCACAGAGATGCTCTGAGGGCTGGAACCCCTCTGCTCTGGGGACAGGCTGGGACAGTTAGGGGTACTCACCTGGAGAAGAGAAGGGTCTGAAGAGACCTTAGAGACTGTTCTAGCACTTAAAGGGGCCCCACAGGAGAGGGACTTTTGACAAGGAGGAACACCTTCAAACTGACAGAGGGTAAATTTAGATAAAATATTAGGAAGAAATTCTTCCCTGGAAGGGTGGTGAGGCCCTAATAGAGGTTGCTTCATGGACCTGTGAATGGGATCCCTGCCAACATTCAAGGCCAGGCTGGATGGGGCTTGAAGCAATCTGGTCCAGTGGAAGGTGTCCTGAACACTGGTGGGGGTGGGGGGGCAGGTAGAGGTCTTCAGAGGTCTCCCCTCCAATCCAAAGCATGGGATCAAAGAAACACCTGCAGGAGTGTGTATCTCAGTAGAGTTCTCAGGCTCAGAGTATATCTCATGTCACAGTAGTGACAAGGGCCAAAAAAGCAGTCACCTTTTTCACTGCTGAGCCCATTGTCCCTCTACCATAAGGATACAACATAAATCAGGTTGGAGGTCTCTCATCCAAACTCCTGCTTCAATAAGGCCAGTTATGATGTCAGGCCAGGTTAATCAGGTTATCCAGCCTGGTCTTAACATCCAAGCATGGAAGCTGAGCAGCCTCTCAGGCTATCTCTTCTCTACTGTTTGACTCTCCCTATGGTGAAAAAAACCTGCCACCACCACAAAAACCCAACCTTTCCTCTATTTTCAGTCTGAACATCTCATTCCACCTCTCATTTTTTGTCTTTGTCCTTTCAACATACACTGCTCTGATGGGCCCGGGTCTGTCTCTCTAATAATCTCCTCACAGACCCTGACAAGCTCCAGATGTGTCTCTCTAAAGACTTCTTTCCTCTAGGCTGAACACACTCAGTCTCCTCATAGGACATGCAACCCAGATCACCAAATATCTTGGTGATTCATGTTAATCTTTAAATTTTAGAAGCAGCCATGCCATGAAAACAACTTTCAAGACCGCACCAGATCTGCTATAGCCATGTTATTAAGGCAAGAATTTATTTTTAAAGCTAAGAACTACAATGTTTCAAACACTTTTAATATTTACTCCAAATTAGATTTTGAGATGGGATAGCACCTAATTACATGGAAAACTACACGAGGCAGGGAAAAAAAACCAAAACCTAGAGTGCAACTTCTTGGCAAGCAAGTCCTTGCTTCAATTTCAAGAAACACACAAGTTGGGAATAACTACTCCAACTGTAATTCTTTGTAATACATCACTTGAGAGCAAAAGTGTACCTGTGAACAATGAATGAGTGTTTAAAAAAAAAAGAGTAATTAGGCTGTTAACTGACTTGAAAATACTCAAGAGTGGTAACTTATCACTTGTGAAACATTTATCTAAGAGTCAAGAAAATAAAGTTCAAAGTTCAGTTTAATTATGCTTATTGGAACATTGCAGGCCACAAAAAACATTACTGGGGATTCTTTCACCATTTAAATTATGAAAAGCAGAATAATCATGCTAAAATGTAATGCATGAAGAGATACAGACAATTTGCAGCACTATAAAATTCAAAAGTTGTTGATAACACAAGATTCCCTCTCAGTAGTTAACAATAGACTCAAAGCAAAGAGCAAGTTGCCACTAAGCTTATCTGCAGAAAGACCTCCGCATGCAAAACCCAGCCATACCTCATGTAAGAAAGAATGAGAAACATATCTGGATAATTTATGGACAAATTTCACACGTGATGTCACATTGACTAGAACTGACATGGGGACAAGAGATACTTCTGCAAATGTTGCAAGTCAGAAAGAAAAAAAAAGTAGCTTATTTTCATATGAGAGGAAAAATAAAGCCATGAGGCAGACCAATTACGTTGCAATGTAGATAAAATTAAATAAAGAATTCCAAAAAGTATTAACAAGAGGTATTAAAGCTTTTAGATAGCTCTGTCTTGTCAATTAAATAGATCTTTGTGGTGTCTGGGTATGAAATAAGACATGTCAGTCAACCTAACTTCACACCCACAAATCCATCTGAAGTCACCACAGGGGGAAAAAAGAAATCTTGTTTCTAGAATCTGCAGAGTCAGTGGTGAACGCCACAATTTCCCTCAAAGTAATGGCAGGCCTTCCTCTGTCCAAAAGCTACTATGAGACAAGAATAAACAATCAGGGCAACCACCCAACCTTTCCTCCCACCACAGAAGCAATGTCAGCACCCTACAACTCTGGTAAAGAAAAGATACTAATTAGTCTGAAAGGAAATACAGTCTGCTCATCTTTTATGCATTTCATAAAACCACAAACTATTCTGAATCAGAAGGGATCCATTAGGAACATTGAGTCCAACTCCTGGCCCTACACAGGGCACCCCAAAAAGGCCACCATGTGACAAAGCTTTGTTCAAACACCTCTTGAACTCTGGCCTGGTGCTATGACCACTGCCCTGAGAAGCCTTATCTGCTCGACCTCCCTCTGGGTGGAAAACCTTTTCCTGGTATCCAACCTAAACCTCCCCTGACTCAGCTTCAGGCTGTTTCCTCAAGCTCTGTCATTGGTCACACAAATGTAGAGACTGGTGCTTGCCCCTCACGAGGAGGCTGAAAACTGCATTGAGGTCTCCCCTCAGTCTCCCCTTCTCCAGGCTGAACAAAACAAGCCCTCAGCAGCTCCTCATACAGCTTCCCCTCTAGAACGTTCCCCATCCTTGGGGCTTTTCTTTGGACACTCTCTATTAGCTTAATGTCTTTTTTATACTGTGGTGCCCAAAGCTGTCCCCAGAAGTGAGGCTGCAGCAGTGCAGAACAGAAAGACACAATCCCCTCCCTTGCCCAGTTGGCCTGATGCCCCCCAGGACATGGTTGGCCCTCCTGGTTCCAGGCCACTGCTGACTCAGATCCAACTTACCATTGACCAGAATCCCTAGGTCCCTTCCTTTACCACTGCTCTCTAGCCTCTAATTAACTTAAGGCAGTTACATACAGTAAACCTGTTATGATTGTGAACTGTATGCTCAGCTATTTCATAAAGTCAAGTAAGTTGCCAACACCTCCTGAAAGGGAAATGCAAACACAACCATCAAATTTTAGCACTGAGAAAAATTTATATTAACTTTCAGCCACTGAAAAGATAAAGTAATTAATTCCCTACACAGGGGATCCTGTTGTCTTAAAAGTGCAGCTTTAGCAGTAAGTTATAGACAAGCAAATTACTAGCTGTGTATTAGCTGAAAATTAATGAGAAAAGCATTCAGGATGCCATAAATATATAGGATAAACAGGAAGGTTCTAGTTCTCATTAGTATTCTAGCTGGATTGTCTCAAAACTGATACTTCACGCATGCAGCAGTGAAGTACCAAAGACTTCAAAAAAAGTTTTAAGAACATTCAGTAACTATTTTATACATTAGTACCAATAACAATCATGCTCACCAGTCTAAAATCCTGGTTTTCAATAATCACCCTCACAATGACAGTACCCAAAACCTTTATCACAATGTCACTAAATCTTTGCAGCAAAGTCAATCAAACTTCACAGAGCTATGGAGAAGTTACTCTCTCCTTCTCTTCATTAGCTCTACACTTACCAGCTCATCTCCCACCGTGACAGGCAATGCCAAGATCAGGATCTGTTCCCAGGAAATTTCATAGTACAAAAGTCTTTGGAAAGTGGCACTAGGACTTTCTCATCTTTTAGCCCCCTTCCATGCAGTAGAGGACCCCCTTCTCCTGTCAAGATACAGTTGGTCATCACTCCAATATTAAGAGGCAGGGGAGCAGTTTCACCTACTCACTAGAAACAAATGAAAGACAAGTGGATGAAAAAGATTTGAGGAACAATAAGAATGAAAAAAGTGGAGTAATTATGAGAGGAAATGCTTGTAGCTTTGAAGAAATGCATCACAGAAAGATTGTCCATTAAAACAGTTCGAAACTGCAAAGGACATCGGTAAAATGGTTACTTGGAGGCGGTACTGACAGCTCAGCAGTGATTTAAAATGTTCAGTAGTCTAAGAGACATCAGAACCTAGAAGGTAAAAAAGATAACTAATATGCTACTGGAAACAGAAACACCAACCAGTGAATTGAAAGACAGGTGTCATGTAAAACTTACATGAGCTTTAGAGAGCTTTGTATTAGTAAGATGAGAAGACACGGGCAGCATGAAACTCAGCACTTTTCAAGGCCAGGCAAATGCTTGTTAACAAACAGGTACAAATCTTGAGTTTCACCTGCACAAATAGACAACAAAAGCTATTGTTTCAACAGACCAAGCAAAAACAGTCTTCAAGAATGACTGAAACCTCTTTCTAGGTAGTTGTGCCTGCTTTGTGTCAAAGAATAATTAGCTCTGCACCTCACAATGAGGTATGATTGAGACAGCACTGTTGCACAGATCAATCAAGATTAAAGAACACTAAGAACTTTGCTGGAATCACACTCTTTTGTGAACGTGAACACTGAGCTATCAAATGCTATAAACAACAGAAGACCAATATGAAGTAGAAGGTCAAAGAATTATCACTACCAAAATAGTTACTTCACATTTTTAGATGAAATTACCTGGGCACAAGAAAGTAAAGCATTCACCTAAACAAATCCAAGAAAAATAAAACTAACTGATGTGTTTAAGAATGAGGAGAAAACAGTCACCTGAGATCATTGCCATGACAGAGACTGCAAAGAAGCCAAGTAGAAAGATTACGGAGTTCTCCAAGTTTCAGCAGAAAGATGCTAATTCCGGCAAGTGCATGTATTTCCACTCTTACACAAAGAACACACGCCTCAAAAATGAAACTGAAGGGAACAAAACTAGCAACAACCAATGATATGAATGAGGAGAGAACAGTTCCAAAGCAAACTGATCTTACTTCATCTGAGGAAAGATTGTATCACATTCTTATGGCAAGAAGAAACAGAACAGCATCAGATGAAGGTGACAATTCTGCAAAGACAGGCAAATATAAACTAAAGACGTTTATAGGTGAGGTAAGTCTCTGGAGGCAGGAAAGGGTCATAAGGATGGGATCACACTCTCCCTTGCCATCCTGGACAGTCTATAAGACTCTGCAGAAAAACAGAAGCAGAGATAGAAATACACAAGTCATCATCAAAAGATGTAATAAATATTGGTAAACTGTGGAGCTTAATGTTCCCCAGCAGAAAGGGGAAGTAAAGCGAGGGGCTTGCATAACTTAACATAACTATTGCCAAGCTTCTGATTCAAAGAGAAGAACCCATTAAAATTTATTATAAGGTCATTATAATGGTAGTATATAAATTAAATATTGACATTAAGTTTCTCACAAATAGTCACTACAGATTTGGGTACCACTGTTCTTGAGATCACTTATCATGCCTCCTCGGGTGCTGACAATTCCTCTTGAGTCTGGAAGCCAACAGCCCAAGACATGCCGCATCACAGGATTTGTTAGTTTAAGTGCAATTGTATTGCTAGCTGCTTGAAGCTAGCATCTTCAAAGGTTGCACCTATAACATTTATTTGCTTCCTGTTGTTTAACACAGATCAGAACAGTAATTGCCACTGACACAGAGCTCAAAAGTAAGAAACAGTCCTGAAAGAAGGGGCCTCACACACACACTTTCATTCCCTCTGGGCATATCTTTCCCTCTTCCATTAACTGAGAGAAATGATGAGAAACAACACAGACAGCAGGGCAAACTGGTTTTTGCCAAAACAGAGAGACATCTGTCATTCACAAAGGCAAAATATAGATACCCACTGCCACTTAAAACACCACTGTACACACCTTACGGCAGAATATCCAAATACTGCAATCTTGTAGCCCAGGTTCCCCTAATGCTCTTCAGAAAAAAAATAAAGCCACTTCACTAGCGGACCTTTGATGTTTTCAGCTCAGAAAAATACAATTAATCTATTATGACACCCCGTTTTGTTTTTAAACAGCCATGTTATTAATCCTTTAACTAAAAACATTATTAACATGAGTGTAAGCAAAGGAAAGATTTACAGTGGTGCGAAAGCTGTGGAAAACAGCTTCAAAAAGCAACTAAAAAAGGTGGGGCACAAATCTGCTCAGAGCCGGGGCCGAGACGCAGAGCTCGGTGCCGCGCTCCAGGGCCCATGCCCAGCGCCGGGCCTGCTGTCGGCATCCAGGGAGCACCGGCCCGCAGGCGGCCACCGGTCCCACGAGTCGCCGCATCACGAACCCGGAGCCACCGACCCGCGGGAGGCATCACCCAGCCTGGCTTCGTCCGTCCCTGCCTCGCGGACAGTGCGGTGGCCCAGCCAAGGCGCTCCCTTTGTCCGGCCGCTCGTCCCACTAGAACCGGGACGGCGGCGGGGAGGTGGCGCTCCCGGACGCGCCCCTTAACTCGGATCGCAGAGCCTGGCCAAGGCCGGGCCACGCCAGGCCAGACTAGGCCAAGCCCACGGCAGCGCGGAGCCGCCGTGGGCCAAGGTAGCGACGCCTGCAACTCCCGCCTACCTTCGTTCGCCAGGTCCGCCATTTTACTTCCTCAGCCGCGCCCACAATGCATCGCGCGGCCGGACAGCACCGTTCACCGCGGGCCGCGCGCGCCGCGCACGCTCCGATTTACGGCCGCTCCGGGACAGCGCCGCGCGTGCGCAGTGGGCGGGGCCATTCCCGGCGGACTCGAGGCGTCCGGGCTGTGCCCGCTCGGTGCCCAGTCGGTTCCGGCGTGCTGAGTGGGCAGTCTGGGCAGCGTTCCCGTGAGCTGACTCGTGACGGGGCCCCCGTTGGTCCGATCGCTTCCTGCGACCCGCATATCGTGTATACCGTGGCGGCCGCGGCCGTCGGAGCGGGGCCAGTTGCCCTCGGGTCTCCGTCCCGTGCGCGGCCTTGCTCTCCGCACTTCCTCCCGTGGCTACAGAGCCCCGACGGGCAGGCCGTGAGCTGCTCCTAGTGCCACGTCCTGTGCTCACAGTGCCGCTGCCTGCTCTGGGACATGACTCCTCTGAGATGCTGTCAGCCTGAACATTGACTCATCGAATATCCTGAGTGGAATCATCAAGTCCAACTCCTGGCCTTTCAGAGGACAGCCCAACAATCCCACCCTGGTCCTGAGAGCATTGTTCCAACGCTCCTTGACTCTGGCAGGCTTGGGTCTGTGACGACTGCCGTGGGGAGCCTGGTCAGTGCCTGACCACCCTCTGGGAGAACCTTTGCCTGATATCCAACCTAAACTTCCCATGACACAGCTTCATACCATTCACTTTGGTCGTGCATCATACCTTGCCAAGCCTTTTCTCTGGACTAAAGACTCAAATTCCTCAATTTTTGAGAGTATGCTTCTCCATCCCATACATCCATGTTTGCCATTCTTTGTGACATCTAGCTCTACAGAAGTCCACACTGCTCAAAATAGGTGCACCAGAGTGTTACATGGTCACAGAGGATCAGTCCAAAGGGTACAGTATGTAACCATGCTAGTGCCTTCATTCTCTTGATGGTGCCCTGTATTTTGTTGGCTGCTTTGTTCAGTGCACTAGAGCCCCCTTGACTGCATGGTCTCAGTCTCTATGCATAAGTCAACAGCAGCTGGCACAGGGGGTAGAAACTGAGCAATTCATGATTCTCATCTTACCCATGGTGATTCCTTCAAGGCTCATTTAACAACAGCATGCACAGTGCCCATCATTTGACTATATTCCTCATAAGCTATCACACTAGCATAAGGCAAAATTCAAGGGCCAAGCTCCTGACTCCTTTTGCAAGTACCATGCATTGAAATCATCTGGTTTGCCTGCTAGGAGACCCACAAAGGCAAAAAGCCATCACCTCACAAAGAAAACCCCAGCCAAAACCAACCAATACTCATATTTTGGTAAATCAATGGAAGCAAGGACAGACTACTGAAGTGCAAAATAGGAATACTTCTTCAGCATGCAGAGATGGTATTAGGAAAGCAAAGGCCAACTAGAGTTGACACTGCCAAGGGACTTCAAAAGCTTTCCTGGTTTTAATTTCCACCAAGGAAGTCCCCCAGGTCTTTGAGCTTTGAGACAAGATTCAGAGACAGGATCAAGTAAAAAATCTCTTGAGAACTCTCAGCCCAGATGAGTCCAAGGGATCCAGTGGGCTCTGTGGGAGGGGGCTGAAAGCTGGTTGATGTTACTGAACAGACACTTTCCATCAGCTTTAAAGGGTCCTGGGGATCAGTGAAGACCATGTCTGCATTCCAGGGGGCATTTTTATCAGAAGGAGGCTCTGTTTAACCTCTCACTATCCAGCTACAAGGAAGAAGAAAAATACTAATAGTGTTGCTTTTCACCTGAGATTTCCTGTTATGCTTCCCTGGCTTAAATAAACTTGCCACTAGTCGATAAGCTACATGGTCCTGGACAAGTCATCCCAATTTTCCCTGAGGGTAGAGTTCCAGCCATGGTATCCACAGATGTCTGGAGCTACAGCATTTTTCATTTGATCCCAGCTGACTTAAAGCTGATTTTAGCATATCCTCTGATCATGACCTGAGACTTTGAATAACTTTGTATGATTTTTTTTTTTTTTACTTTGTATATGTCCACTGGGAGCTTACAGGGCTGGACATTAGTGCTGGCAGCTGCATGATGTCCACATGGCAGCCTGAGTCTGTGTGTAGTTCTAGACCTCATCTTTGTCTTTTCCCTGGAGAGCATTTGGTGCAGATGATTTGCACAGAATTTAGCCAAAAGAATTAGCACATGGGAATTCACAATTCACATGGGAACTGTAATTTTCAGGGATATACAGCATGGCTGACTTAGCTCCAGTCTTTATGGAATTAAGTTCCTTTCCCAAAGCAGACATGTCCTACAAACTGAGCCAAACACTAGTCTTGAAAAGTGAGTCAGAGTAATTACATATTATAGGTCTAAAAAACAACTACATTTTTACTTTAAGTACTTATTCTGATACAAATGTCCATTACAGAAAATTTCACTTTAGAGCATTAAAACCTGTTAAACCTATGAGAAACTGTGAACATGCTTTTATCATGAAAGTATTGCACAACTTTAATTATAGAAATTACTGTCCTGTGCTTCTCTTATGAGTGTGTGGTACCAGCATAGTGAGTGATGTGACCCATTTAAGGTGAGTTCTTTAGAAAGAATGTACCTCAGAAAGTTACACTACACTTAAGAACCAGCAGGTCACACTGTGTTCTCTATTCATGTTCTAATTAGAGACCATACTTCTCAGAATCATTAATGTAAGAGAGGAAAATTAACAGTTTTATCCTAACAGGATAAAGCAGTGTTGGGAGGTTTCTGATTGTGATTTAATTTACCTTCAAGTAAATCTGTAGTAATAGCAGGATAAATGTGATTCTAGCAATTTATTATTTCCATAAAAAGTAAACTCCACCCATACCAACTTCACAGTTCTTGTGACTTTTAGAAATTAATTACAAGAGTTATCTGTACCCTATGAGCTTGTCAACTTGCTGATATAACTAGAATCTATTTTGGGTGCATGCCATACTTTCTGATTAGTACTATTGTTAGGTCAGTATTTCTAAAGGGACATGGCCTAAAAGTCACTATGACTTTGACAAATTAAATATTTTCCATAGCTGAGCTCTCAAAAAAAAAAAAACAAAACAAAAAAAACCAAACAAGAAAAACCAACCAACCAAAAAAAACCCCGAAAAACAAATAAAAACAAAAAACCCCCACAAAATTACAACCAAACAAAAGAAAAACAAATTAACAGGCAAAGAAAAACTCCCACAAAGGCAAAAAGCCACCACCTCACAAAGAAAACCCCGGCCAAAATCAACCACTCTGTTTGAAGACTTTCTACTTCTGAGACTGGACTCAGACCCTGGAGCAGTCACAGTTGTTCCATAGCATGACAATGGCATTTTGATCCATAGACATAAGCATTCATCAGCAAGAAAAGAAACAGAGGCTCTGGAGTGAAGACAACACCACAAGTAATCACTGTCTCACTTTTAGCTCTATCGCTCTGTCAGTGTCCTGGACAAGAAGGAAGTTTCTAGATGCTCACATCATGCAGGTCAGTTAATATACTATCTTGTCTGCTTCTGGTGGCAGACCTGGACCAAGTAGAAAGTTGTACCTGAGGCCTCCAGAGGCCTATTCTGCCCACACCTCTATGATTTTCAGCAGTACAGTAATTATTATTGGGAAATAATACAGTAATAATTGGGAAATATAACCAGAGCTCTGTGTAAGTTAGGTTCTGCTGGAGTTTAATCAGTTGAAGCCTATTTTTTAACTTGTTTCTGAACTGATGAAGTTATTTCTCCAATAACTCATTCCTTACAGCATGGGAGAGCTGGCAAGGACAACCAACCTGAAAAGGAATAGGGCTTCGTTTTTCAACAGCAGCATGGATTTATGTCACACTCAACTGACCGATGTCACATGCTTTCCCAGCTGCCAGACCATTTCTGTAGGTCTTACAGATCTGCGTCAGAGTATTTTAAGGTCCCACTCCCTCTTGTGGCAGCTCACATCTCCTGTGACATCATGACCCTGAGCCAGAAACTGCTGTATTAATGAAGGTGACTGAACAGTGGCCAAGCTCCTTATTTTCAAACATTTATTTGCTGGAAATTACAACAATAAAGAAAATACATCTGTTAACCTGTTTTCAGGCAACATGCAATGTGAAGGCAGTGGTTTATCCCTGGGAACTAATAGTTGCATGCAACCCAAACCCTAAAGTAATCAGTGTGGGGTTGGCCACACACCCCATGTCTGAGGGTCTTTGACAACATAACAGTGATGTGGGTTACCACCATTAATGTTTTCAGAGGTTCTAACTCGGTAGGTGATTTCTTATGAAGCATTTGTTTCCTCTTTTGTGAGGACTGAATAACAAATTTTTCTCTGAGGAAAGAGAGCCATCAATTTTTCTCTAAGTGTAAGGAAAGAGATCATCTTGAGGAACCAACCAGCTACACAGCCTACACCTTGTCTTTTCTCTGGCATCTGGTGCAGTTTCAGAAGGTTTTCAGGTTGTTATTAAATTCCTTCTCATATCCTCATCTGCAAGGATTTACAGTTATTTCAGTGGGAAAATTTACGGGGTAAAATATTGCTGAAGTGGAATGATCAATATCTCCTGTGAGTGAATTGATTCATGAGTGAAGCTACATGCTCAACACACTCCAGAACTCAATGTGGCTTTATAAATATACGGGGCTATTTGGGGGCTTACTCCGCATTTCCAGGAATTTTGTGCAATTTCTACTGCAGATCTTATCACAACATGGGCCAAGGCATCACTGATACAAAGGAGAAGGTTTTTTCTGTTAAATGCTTTACATGTAACCAACAGTCCACCTGAGTGAAACTCCAAAATTCGAGTGATGTCCCTGGCACACAGCTCTGCTCATCTAGGTATCACTTAAAGGCTGCTCAAAAGAACAGCCTGGTATCCTTAGGGCATGGCATAGCCCTCCTCCCTGGCTGTGGTGGGATCTCCAGCACCCACTAGATGGGGATCTGCCATAACAAGAAGGAGGCTTATAAAGCCCTGAGAGCAAAGGAACAGAGATTGTTTGATATGAGGGACTGAAGGAATTAGTCAAAACACAGGACCTGGGGGCAAAGGGCTAAAAACACTATCGGAGGGTCATTAAAGCTATTTTCCTGATGTTTTTTAACAGAGGAAGCAAGCTGGGTTTTTACAAGTTGTGGCTTGCTTCTAGCAAAGTGCACCTGTGCAAGAGCAACTAAGTCCATTCACAAGTACAAAGAAATGCCTTAGAAGCATTAATAGTCTGAGGTTGGTTTCTCTAATTAACTTGCAATATCAGTACTGCTCCCAAGCTGTGACTCTACAGGCACACTGGCCCAGGACTTTAGATCCTGAAAGCATGAGCAAAGCTGTCAGTAATTAGGGCTATTTAGGGCCTGGACTAAAAAGTTTAGAAATCTCATTCACCACCCTACATTGCTGGGAGACCCTGGCAGTTTGAGCCTGTTCTTGGCAAAACCTAAGAGCTGCAATGCAAACAGCATCTTCCTCTACATACATCACAGTGTGCAAAAAGGGGACATGCACTCCCATTCCCTGGAAGGACTTGGGAGCAGGTTTTTTTGCTAGGACTTTGTTTTCTTCAAGTGCTTTCCCAAGCTAGTGAAACATGACAGATATATGGGCTGTGGTGGTATATTCACTGAGGTGATGAATCTCCATTCTTGGAGAGTTTCAAATTTAGCTGGATCAAATTTGACTGAATAACATGATCTAACTTTGCAGACAACTTTGTTTCAAGCAGCAACCCTAAGTAGAAAATGTCTTGCCATACCTATACCTTTCTATGCTTTTGTGATACATTTGATTTCTTTCATTTTTTCTCTGAAATGAGCTATGTAGGTAGAAGGAGTAGGATCAATGTGGAAGAACATAAGACTGCATTTGTGGGGTTTGATCTTAGTGCATGCACGTAGCACCAGACTCCAGACACTAGTGGCTTGTATTTACTGGAACATTCTTCCTTCTGAACATAACCACTAGATGGGGAAGCAAGCACTTGATTTTTCACAATTTCTTACTGAAAAATTGTACTTCCATGGTTTTGGCTATGCTTATACAATTCACTGTGTTCTCTGCTCTCTGTTTAGCATGTCTGAATGGGTACCTGCTTTAGTACTTTGTGTTGTAGCACCCAACCTCAGGATTTCAGCCTGATTGACATTTAAAGAAGAGTCTGCACAAGACCACAAAAGAAAGACCCTAAATCTGGAGGTATATAGTCATAGAATCACAGACAAGTTGGAGTTAACAGGGACCTTAAAGCCCATCTCGTTCCATCCCATGCCACAGACAGAGAGAGTTTCCATTAGAACAGGTTTCTCCAAGCCGTATCCCATCTGGACTTGAACACTTCCAGAGACGGGGCAGCCACAGATTCTCCAGGTAACCTGTGCCAGGGCCTCATCACTCTCACATGGAAGAATTTCCTCCTAATGACTCAGCAGTATCTAAATCTCTTCTCTTTTAGTTTAAAACCATTCCCCCTTGTATTATCACTATGTGTCTGTGTAAAAAGTCACTCTCCCTCTTCTTACAATCTACCTTTAAGCACTGAAAGGCTGCAGTTTGAGGTCACCTCAGAGCCTTCTGTTCTGAGAAGGTTATGAGGCAGCCAGTTTATTGCAGCTTGAGCTGGTGCCTCCAAAGAGGGACCCTGAACAGCACAAGCCCTGAACCTTTATCTGCTCACAATCTGTCCACTTTTATCCACTCACAGTCTGTGCACCTGACCTTCACATACTCTTCAATGCTCTGTACATGTCTCTTGGTCCAATGGCAGTTTATGATCTGACACCTCATTGGACTCTTTCTCCATGTCCATGTGGGCAGGCCATTAACTGCTTTTCTCTTCCAGCTTGGGGTAACCTTGGGGGCCTCCAGGGTCTCAGCTCCTATCTGAAGCTCCAGATCTCTGTCTCCTCCCCTTCATGTTATAGGGAGTTCATTTACAGCTCACCTCAAAGCCAAGCTTTGAGCAGGGGCCACTCATGATAAACTCTAAGGAAGTTACAATAAAACTTCAAACTACACAATTAATTTCTAATATTCTATAAGTAAATTTACTTTAATTCTCAACAGACCATATATCTCTGGCTGTGGACTGCAGTCAATTTCTTAGTCACCTATCCTGGTTTCAGACACCAAAGAGTTAATTTTTTGTAGTAGCCAAGAGGAGATGTGGCTAAGGTCTGGATGTTATTTGACACAAAAGGGACACTCTCTCTGTCTTGTCCAGGGAGAAGGGGTTCTTTGCAGCTGAGAAAACATAGTGGACAGAATGGTCTGGTGTTATTTTTTTGGAGGGGGTGCTTTCCATGACGACTTGACCTTGGTGAACTGTGCTGGCTGTTTTGGGACAGCTCCTTGTCTTGCATGTGCCTTAATATTGCTTCCATTACGATCTGCTCCAGTCCTTAATGTGTCAGGGATCGAAGATGCGTCTAAGGCTTACCATATTTGGTCCACTGTTGTGTACATTGATATATAGATGCATAATGTAGAAGAAGAACTTTATTGTTAGTTAGTAAGACTTTAACCTTCAGAAATGAAAATGTGTATGTCACCTGGCAGGGGATTCAACCTATGAAAGGGAAATAATATACAATAAAGCCATTGGTGGCATGGAGGTGTTATCATGGACTGTTATGACCTCATCTTACACATTGGCCCCGTGTGAGATGATGTTGAAACTGGCCACTTCTAAGGAGGAGATATAAGGTGTGGAGGGGAGAAGAAGACAAGATGCATTCTGTTTTTATCCAGGAGACGCCCTGAAGGTGCGTCCTCCTGCTTGGGAGCCATGCTCCATCTCCTTCTCCTGTTTAGCAGCTTCTCTAAAATCCAGGGGCTGGTATGTATTAATTGCTAGTGTGACTAGTAAAACTAATTTGCTTTGCAATTATGAGTGTGCCTTGAGTTTTTTGTGCACAGGCATCCTCCCGAATTTGCAACACCTTCCCAGGCACAGAGGTGATGGTCACTGGTACGTAATTCCACGGACCAGGACAGAGTTAATGTTCTTGCAGTAGCCATGAGGGCTTCGAGCCTGGAGCTGTGTGGGCATGACCAGGTTGTCATTCTGTACCATCCACATCACATCAGGGGAAGTGAGGTGGAAGTGAGGGATTCTCAGTTCTGAGAAGGAAGTGGGGGAAATGTGCATGTGGTGGGCCCAGGGGTCATTTTCTTCATTGTCTCAGAACCATGCAGTACCTGCTGGGTTGGTTGGTTGGTTGGTTGGTTGGTTGGTTGGTTGGTTGGTTGGTTGGTTGGTCAGTGAGCACTTTTTTGAATGTAAATCACCCTCTTTTTGTATAGTCCTGTTATTTAAATTGTCACTGTTACTGTTCATTTTCTTATCACATTACTGTTTCCAGTAAATCGCTCTTGTCTCTGACTTTTGTTTCTCTCTTATAGGAGGGGGTGAAGAGAGGGTAGCATATATGTAAAGCTGAATTTCCAGCTGGGCTTAAAAGCATGACACCTTTTTAAAAGCAGGACTGATGTTTTCCTTTTTCCAATCACTGATACTTCACCTGACCATCATTTTCAAATAGGATGGAGACTGGGTTGGCAACTGCATCAGCCCTCAGGACCTTAGGATGCATCTCATCAGGTTTCATAGATTTGTGCCTCTTCAGTTCCATCAGATGGTCTCAGGGTCTCAGACCTGCTATTTGCTGATGGTGGAAGGGACGTTGTCTCCCAACCTTCACCTGGAGCAACTTGAGCACCTTGCAAGAAGCAGGAAGTCTGATGGCCAGTGGAGTCTGAGGCAAGGTCATGCATGGGTTCAGGTCTGTGCAGGTTGCGCAGCAGGAGAACGACTCATGAAATCATTAAACAGACAGGTTTGCTGATACACCTGCAAACAATTAATACTTTGGGGCTCTTAAATCTTTACCTTCTTTATGTTTTTAAAGATCCTTCAGCAACTTGGAACATAACAAAATCAGTTCAGGCCTGTCTTAGCCTCAATCTAGTACTTGAAAAATACCATCAACATCAATTTGGAATATTGGAATTACAGACTGTGGATATTTAAAACTGTAGTGCATATTAAGAAGGAAGTAAAAGTTTTGGGGGTTGGTTGTCATATGCCTCATAATCAGTGTCTGTCCCAAAGGCTGTTGCCAGTTGGAGTTATGCAGTATGAGTTTTGCCAAAACAAGTTTGTGATTAGTCAGTTAAAATATTTTCTTGTGAAATCACTGAGTATTGAACTCCATCTTTTATTCTAAATGGCACCTTCCTAGACTTGAGGTGTCAGAGAAACATCTGAAGCAAGCAGAGCATGAGGCATGTAGAAGAAGGCATCTGGCTAAAAATGGGGATCTACATATTCAGCTATGGCTCCATCTCAGGAACAGTGTTTGGTCCTCTGGCCACGCTGAGCAGGGCACTTACTACACCTTTGTCAACCAGGGCACTAGACCTGTGTTACCCATGAATTAGAGCAGCCCTGATCCCTCTCAGGACTTTCCCTGAACAGCACAGGCTTCCCACATGTTTCTACTTTTCCAGTATGAATTCAAACACACTCTTCACCGGTTAACACCATGGTGGGCTTAGCCTCTGGGGGCATTAGGCATGGACACAGCAACTTTCCGCTCAGCCAAAGTGGACAGGCTACACACATGTTCTCACACCAGGGATCATGAAGGGTCGGGGTGCTGGAAATGCTGAGGTCAGGGTGTGGGGGAGGATCCCAAGGTACCAGGATGGCAGCATGCCCACCCTAAATTCTCAAATCAATGTTCTTTATGACCACTGGAGAAGGCAAGTGCAGAGAGCCCGAACAACTTTTCAGAAGTCTACCTTGACACTGCTCCTGCCGGCATTTATCTATCTTCAGGAAGTTTATAGGAGGCACTGTCCAAGAGACGTCATTCTGGAGATGCAATGGGGGGATATCAGCATGTCATAGCTGTACAGGAAAGGAATATGGTCAGTAGTGAAAATCCTGTAATGACACAGACAAGCAACAACATCAGCCTCCCTGATAAGTTTGGACCAGCTCCAGCTCCCTGCCCCTAAAACTTTACTCGGGCCAAGCAGAGGCATAGCAGCAACAAACCACCTGGAATAACACAGACACCTCACACTCCTCAGGGTAGATGGCACCAAATATTCTTGGCCAGTTTACACCCTATGCCCCTTTACTGGAAACTTAAGAAACTAGCAATGCTGCATTTGCCACCTCTCCCAGAAAGCAGGACATTACAGGGATCTGAACTGGACAATCATTTGCAACTTGCTGTTGAAGAGGAGTCTGCCACTGTAAGCAAAGGGGTCATTGCAGAGAATCCCCTCAGCACCAAAGAGCTTCCAAAAGGCTCTAAAAGATGGAATAGGCTTCCCTAGGGGAGGAGCTGCAGGGTTAGACAGCAGAGCTTTTTACATTCCTGTCCAGGACTAAGAGTGGGGGGAGTGTTTGTAACCATAAAGACTGATTCTCCAGCAAAAGTACCTTGATCTCTGCAGTTGAGTAAATATCACAAATACACACATTGTTGCATGCTTTACATATCAGTGCCCATAGCAGCAGCACTCCATGCTCCCATTGCTGGGGACATGGAGTGGGGGTGTCACTTCCCATGCTGGACATGAATAATCATCTGTTTCTTTCTGCATCATGTTTGCTGGGTGTCAGATTAAAGGAAGATGAGTTACCCTTTTTCCAAGCTAAGTGCTTGTGTGCAAACTAAAAATAAGAAAGTGCTGGGGTGGACAAGAGAAGTTTTCAGATGAGAGATTTATGCAGGGGAGGCAACTGTCTCTGTACAACAAAAAGTTTTCTGAAATATGAAAACATTAATTTTGATATAAACAAAACCCAAAAGGAACACGTTTTGCTGCTCCTTTTTAATTAAAAAGAAAAAGCTTTCAGGACTTAAAAGTTTGATGTAAACACATTCAAAATGTTTTATCAGCCTCCTTCCTCAACTTTGCCAAACAACCTTACATAGACTTTCACAGCAACACTGTACAAATCCAGTATCAGTCTCCAGTAGTCAAACTTTTCATGTTTCAAAGCAGAATAAGTGAGCATCTTCTACAAAGATTATTCTGATTATTGTTGCCAGTGTGTTTATGACAGCTGGTCCATGCTGCTGATACTTGTTTATCTCTAGAGCCAGAAAGGAAATGTTTCAAGTGGAAAACTAGGCATGTAAGATGCAGGGCAGTGGTGGACCTTCCTCAGGTGCTATTCTCTGCAAAGCAGCATTACTGACTGCCTTGTACCTCACTGGCCTAAAGCAATTAGAAATACAAAACTGCTGAATGATTGAGCCATCCCTATCCTACTAATAGTGTGATCTTGATGGAGGTAGTAGGAAGGCTGCATACTATATGGCCAAACATAATAGTGAAGGCAGGCTATGAAAACTGCAGAGTAAGAGGTGACAGATTGCCTCATTGGCTTTCACCCACAGTCAGGTCTGTGGAAACTGGTTCCTCCAAACTGGCAGAGAAGCAATTGTGTGTAAAATCTCTCTATGAGAAGTCAGTGTCCACAAAGGAGACAGAGGAGTCCTGCAACTTTATTAAAATAGAAAAGGAGAGAGTCCACTGGGGCATATCCCCGTGGGGTCTCTCTCTTGGTTTTGGATGGCTTGGCCTCCTTTTATCCTAAACTCCCGGCCACACGTTGCACTCTTCCTTTCCCCATTGGCTAAGGTACCAGGAAAGTACAGCCTTCCCGAACCACCTAGTCCCCCTTGAACTTGGTATTCTACTCCAGAGTTCAGAAGTTCAGACTTGTGCAGAGTCCCCCACTTGCCTGTTCCAGGACTCAGGCTGTCTGGGCTCAGTAACAAACCTGATGCTTGAAGTTAGCAGAGACATTAAGACCCATTTCAAAGACGTTAACCCATCGAATTGTTTGTAAGGACATAAGCACACATCTCCCCTATCAAGGCCTCCTGGCTCTTGTGTCCTGCCGCTGCAGCCTGCAGTAGCCCAGACGCCACTGCCCAGCATTTCCCTGAGCCCTACGAGTGCCTGCTCCAGCCGTGCCGCTCTGCACAGAGCGCCGGGGAGAATGCGGAGCCCGCTGCGCGCAGCCAGCCCTAGCCCCAATCCCCCGAGCCTGGGCAGCGGCCCCGTGCTGGGGCTGGAACGGGGCCTCATCCGCTGGGGCCGGCGGAAGTCACGGGCACAAAGAAAGAAAGAAAGAATAAGAAACGAGCTGTGGATGTGATGCTTGGCTAACCCCTCCTCTCCAAAGGCTTTCTTTCCATCTTCAAAAGCTCTGTGCCTGCTGTTACTGTGCAGTTGGATGTGGGCAGAGCCTGTCATTCGACCTGAGCAGGCAGAGCTTGGTTCCTGAGCCGCTCTGAACTCCCCCCTTCCCCCGAGCCCTCCACAAGCTTTGCTCCAGGTCTACAGTTTGAAGGTATGGTGAGCACCCTGTAAAGGTAATACTCTGCTCAATTTTGCATGAAGACTTTGTTAATCATACAGGAGATCCCAAATGTGGGCAGGATTACCGATCTAGGGAAGCATTAAAGAGGTTAAGGGACTTGAAAGGATCAGAAATACTCTTTCTTATTTCTGGTTTTCAGAGATTTAGTGCATTTCCCACCATCACAGCAAGAGGGGAAGAGGTATCACTAATATAATTTGTCCTTATAGATTTTATGTGAATCCAGATTTTGTGAACAGATGTTCATACACTTCTGACCTTCAAGAAGCAGCTTTGCTCTTGGGCTGTAAAGGAGCTAAACTGCCTAAGGCAGTTACATTAGCTATGTCACTGCTTTCTATCAATCTTTTACATGCTCTCTGACAGCTATGCAAAATGTGTATTTTAACCAGAACTCAGTAGGTAATTTTTTTGTGCTAGATGCCTGGTTGTTTAGACTGAGCAAGCACCACTTCTTTAAATTTCATTCTCTTTTCTGACACCACATTTTAAATTATCTAACTTGAAAGTGCTAACAGACCTCCCCCATCAACTGGTTTGTGAGACAATGTTTTATACAGGATGAAATATATATGCAAAAAAAACCTCATGCAAGGGAAGCATATAATGGAATTGAAACCTTACTAAATAACCTTGTTACTGCGTACCTAAATAAAATCCCTCAGAGAACACTTCTTTCCTGAGGCTCGTTCCCTTTCTTGGCAGTGCCTAAGCATGTTTCTGCTACGAGGTGGATGACTGGCCTTCCCCCATCCCTGCTGGGATTTGGATCATTTAGGAGCCACTTGCTCTGCATTTCCTCTTCCCTGCTGTGATCAGAGGCAGCGGGTGCCTTGTGACATTATCAAGTGAGACACTCCATGGTATAGGAGTGTTAGAGGGGAGAGTCTGAATAATACTATATGTTAATAATTGATTGTTTATTTGTTGGTTTTGTATCATTTAATTGCATAGTGTTGCAAGGGAACCAGCAATAGTACATTCACAGTGTGAAGCATAGTTTCCAGATTTACAACTGTGTAATTCCCATGTGATTCATTCCCATTGGTTAGCTCTGGCTGTGATGATGACCTGAATGACATTGTAGCACAAGGCTTTTCTGTCCAGACTGCAGATCAGGAATGCAAGAGTGTGTTTGTATGTGGAAAAGCACCAGGAAGAGGGGCAAATTAGTCAAAGCGAGAGCACACAAAGGCTTTCAGACCTTCAGATGGGATTCCTGAATTCTTGAAAGACTGGCATTCATTAGTCACTTTGTCATTCATGTCTTTAAGTAAGAAGAGTCTGTAAGTTTGACCAATTTTACACGAGGTAGCAGGGTTTGAGTTAACCTGGGGTGAGGAGATGTCCAGAGCTGATCTCTTAGCAGAGGTGCAAAGAGTGCAAGCATCGAGGAACAGGGTTCTTGTACTCAGCATGGCCAGAGCTGAAGGGGAGATTGGTTTTGTTGGTCCCCATGCTGGAGTCTTACCCTTCATGTTGCACTGCATTGACTGTCAGCAGTGCTAAAAAAATATTTCAAAGCAGAGCAAAGTATGCAAGATGCTGTTCCAGAGGCACTTCTTATCACAGTGCTAAAAGAGGTCTGAGCAGATAGTGCAGGTATCCTGGCAAATGTACACAATTCATGGGACCAAAGTAGAGCAGCGGCCCGACAAGCAGATAAACACATGGCTGGTTTTCTTCCCAAGTTCTTCAGCATGGTGTGCTGTGATGAAGAAGAGTGGAATTTTCCATCTGGTTAATCAGACTTTGCGTGCCATGCTGCTGTCTTCTCACCATGGCTGCTTGCAGATGCCCATTTAGCTGCAGGCTATGAGTGGTGAGATTTCTCAGGGGCTTCTCCTAGGTCAGGAACAATCACTGGAAAAGTAGATCAGAGAGCTCACATAGGAGGTGGCCTGATAAGCTGGGAACGTGCCTTCCCTTTGGCTCAGTTTCTGTAATGAGCTGTGAGATAGCTTGTGTTGCCACTGTTGACACCGTAGAGCCAGCACAGCACCACTCCAAGCTTTTCTGAGCAAGGACTCGAGCCCCACATGCCTGCCTGAGCTCAGCTTAACACCTACAGGCATTTGGGGCCACTTCATGAACCATCTGCTTTATGACCCATGAGAGGGAATGGGGAGAAAACTCCCTGTGTGGGAATTTGGAAAGGATGCTTGGGCTGGAGGCAGGAGTGATCCCATATACCATGACTGCCTATGCATGACTGTGCTGCGTGCTGGCACAGGACAGCCAACTTGGAGCACCCTTCCCATGTATGCAAACCTTCCAAATCCCAGCCCAGTACTGTCTGTGCATGCTGCCTTCATGGGCCAGGGAGATCCAGGCACCAGATCTGTGCAGTCTCACTGAGTGAAGTGTGCTCAACAAAACCTTCTGTACCACCAAAGGGGGAAACCAATCCTGGAGACACCAGCTCAGGAGAATTGTTTGAAGAGGCAGCCACGCTTCCCCCAGTAATACTTCAAAGATGTAGCAGAAAGGGAAAAGCTTATGAAGCCGAATTTGTTCAACAGTTAATTTGAAACAGGACAAGATACAAATACAGGCAGATAGCTACATATGCCTTTGGTATAAGATACCATTTGACAACAAAGGCAGTTTGGCAAGGAGATGCAGGTAGTGTCACCTGTCTCCTCTGAAAGAGGAGATTCTGTATCTTTCTGATACAGCTTCCAGGAGATGCTTCACAATGGGGAAGATTTGGAGATTCCTGCTGGGAACCTCTGAGTTCTCCACTCTGAGGCCTTACAGCAAGGCTTTACCCCAAGGTGAACAGATGTTTGAAAAAATTAGGAGCCTAAAGAAACATGACAGAAGAGTGTCATTAACAGAGTGAAATCAAGTCTCTGAAGAAAAGGGAGATAGAGTGCGCTTTTTCTAGGGAAAATTTGAGAGAATGAAATACAAAGTCCATGAGGAATGGCTGAAAGCAGATAGTTTTAGAGGATTCTGCAATTCAGTGGAGGAAAGCCAATGGCGTTGATTTCCTCTAGAACTGTCTGTATTCTCTAAAGTCTTGTGGTTTTTAATTCTTCTCTTTCAAGAAAGCCATTGAATAACATTGAGGGTAGACTCCCAATTGAAACCAAATTGCAAAATCAAACCCCAGAAGTTATTATAATGCTTTGGTAGTTTAAGATCCCACTTGGAAGGAGAGGAAGAGGAACCATGTGAATCCATGCTGAGGGAAGTGGTGATTTGAGGAGGCATCTGGAAAAAATTTGGAGGCGCTGCTGTCCCAGTGACAGTTGCAGGATCATCCACCTTGACTAAGACTTTCATACCACAGACCTCACTTGCACTTTAGTCTCTAAGACTGCCTGCAGGTGCTGTATGTATGAGTGTTTGCTTCTCCATGGTGATTAAGCTACAGCCTCTTGGTGTGCCAATGTCAGCACTACCATTAGCATTAGTAGGTTCAGTTCAGCTCTTCTACAGCAGCAGCTAACTGCTTCTTCATAGTGATTATGCATCATTTCCAGGGTCAGGTAGACCCAGGCTTATAGAATTTGCATGAAACTGTGGTGAATTCATGACCACCAGTAGACAGTAATGCAGGTTCTAAAATTCCTTTAAAATAGTATATTCTACTTAAAAGAAAATTAATTAACACAGGGCTATTCCTGTCCTGAAAAAGGAGGTCAGATTAGATGATCACACTTGGTCCCTTTTGTCCTTGTAATACATATACAAATACACAGCATTGGGTGCTGTTGGAGAAGAGCAAACTGCCAATGGTAATACCATATGGAGAATGGCAAAGAAAATGGGCCAATTTAAATCTGGACAAATATATCATCAGAGCAGCAGAAGTGAAGCCTTTCCATCCTATTTTCCCAGCTCAGAGAAGGCAGGCAGCCCATAGCAGTATCAGACCAAGCTACTTGAAGTAACAGAATCATTTTGTAACATCCTTGGGTTTGTACAATTCATTAATAGAGGATGCCCAAATGAAAGTCATGTGCTGTTGTTGCAAAATCATGCAAGCTATTCCCCTGAAATAATTAATTGACAATTCAGACATTTCAGTCTATTGACATGGAACAGGGTGTACATGAAGGTGCTCTCTTGCAGAGTCTTACCCGCAGAAACAAACCATGTTCAGAACAAATAATTGTGTCCATTATTGTTCAGAAGACTGTTGCTGCTGCTGTCAGTGATTGGGGTTTTTTAATTGCTTAGCTACATAAAAAATGCCTTCAAACAATATAGTGTAACCTAAATGTAGCTCCTCTCAACACAGCTGCTCTTCCAGTTTTGGCCTCCCTGCTATGATGGTTGTCTTATGGGACGACATCACTCTATAGTGAAGATTCTTGGGTTACCAGGGACCTTCTAACGTCACTTAAGCCAGAAATTGTTCCAGAGTGATTGCTTCCAACCTGATAACCTTTGCTTCCTAAGAAGCCAACTCTTATTCTTGGGTGGGATTCCCTTCTCTCTAACCCTTCTTTGTTACCTCATCATCACCCACCTTGTGAGGTTGCATTGCCTGGCTCTCTGTAGAGCAGCCAGAGCAATAGGGCACATGTAGAATTCAGCTGTCCAAACTTATAATTGAGTGCAAGAGAACTTACTAGTGTAGTAAAGAAGAATCTCAGATAGGTGTAAGGAGTTATGTAATAGTTAAAATGCCAATAACATATAGAGAAGGCACATCTGGTACGTTGCATTTATGACTGATCTACTGCAGAAGCAGAAAGTGATTTTCCAGCCACTGTGACAAAGTACAAAAATTTTGTGCTGATATTCAGCCAGACAGATGGTGACTGTTGGCATCTTCACTGAAACTCCACTCTGCACAGAAATTCCAACAGTTCAGTAGAGAGAGCTGCTACACCTGGGAGTCTGAGAACCAGGGAGGTCAATTGTGGAGTAGAAAGAACAGCCAACCACAGGCTGCAAGAGGCAGAGCAGAGGTGGGAAGGAAAGAGAGACATAGCCTGCTCATGAAAAGGAAGAAAAGGCATTAAAAGACAGTACCACATTGGCATTGGAATTGTGTGTGTGCAGCATAAGCAGTAGAAGAAAGATGCAGTCCCAAGTCATGGCTAAAACACAAAATACAGTAGAATAAATGTACGAATACAATAAGGCAAGTGAAAACGAAAAGGTTTTTTAGAAAGAACTTGTTTGTGACATGAAACCTGAATCAAGTCTTGAGTAGGTCAGAGAGAACAACTGCTAGTTTGTAGTGCAGCACCCAAGCATGGGACTGGGAGCCAAGAAGAAAATGAGCGCACTTTAGAATGACAGAAACTTCAGAAATTCACAAAACTTTGTCTCATTCATCAGTTGAAACTACTCAGACAAAATTTGGGGGTAATAATTTTTGTCACTGGATATATAGCTTCACCATCTTTGTTTTGTTGTCCCATCAGAAATTCTAACCAAATGTCCTGGCAGGTGCTGTCATGAGAATTGGCATCATATGCTCTTTCTCTTTTAGCTCTCAGGACCCTTGCTCCTCCCTCCAGACTGCACCCAGGAAAAGCACCATAGCAGTTTGGCTACACGAGACTTGTAGCCTATAAAAAACAAGGCAAAAAATTATGAGAGGTACTCACATGAAGAAAAACTGCAGCTCAGGTAGGAGTAGATTTACATCAGTCTGATCCAAACCAAAACATTTCTTTACATTTCTGAATTTTCCTGAGCTTCATGTGTGGTAGGAGTTGAAATTTTGACTTTTTGTTGAAAAATAGGGCAAAAATAGATGTTGAGAAATTGGCATTTCCCATAGGAAGGAAATTCCATTATTTGAGTAGCTCTGTGAAACATGAAGGAAGTTCATTTGCAGAAAGTCTGCTAACTTGTAATGAAGGTCACAGCTGCATAATTAGACTGCGTTCCCAGGGCAGTGAGCAATGCAGGAGACAGAATTAATACCAACCTCCAAATTAAGGTTACTGTAACAAGGAGAACAAGACAATAGAATTGCAAAATCCAGGGAAGGGAGGGCTGAAGGATTGCTTAACACACAAAGAAATCACATCTTTCCCCACGACAATTAGCAGCAGGGAATATCCCAGTGGTTTTTTACACTCCAGCAGAAAGTATTCATGTCCTAGGACAGGTTTAGGTATAGATGGTCCATATCCATTCGCCCAGTCACCACATGTTCAGTTGAAAGGGCTGTCACACTTGCCATTCATTACATCATGGTCCTGAAGAGCTTTTTTTCCAGCAGTTCAGAGAAATCAAGCGCTTTCAAAAGACTGATATGCAAAATGCTTGCTGGAAGCCATGAAAGCCATGGGACAGTGGATACAACCATCTGCTTGGGTTTTGTATTCCAGCCCCACAGTCTCAATGCCTCCTCCAGGCTGTGCATCCAAACTAACTGCCTTCTAACAGAGACTCACTAAGGAGCTTTACCTTATCTTTACATTATGAGTCAACCCTTAGCCCAATTTTATGTGTTTTTCCTCTTAAAGATCCAGTAGAAATCAGTCTTTCTTAAAAAGCAGAGATGATAAAGAAGGAGTTCTTCTGTTGGACCTGCAAACCTCTCCTTTAGACACACGAGCCCTTTGAGAAATCTTGTCTCAAGAGTCATTTGCCCAAAACTTCACTTGTTTAGGACTTGGTCTTTCCAATTTGGGCAGAAATACGGATGCTGTTCTGGATTTATACTTTTTTTCTTATATATATTTTCTTACACATTCTTTACATATTTATTTGTAGCTTTATAGTCTATTATTGTAATTTAGCTTCAGTATGTTCCTAGGCAGAAAGACAAAACAAATTCCAGGACCCCTATGCTATCTTGGTTCTCCTTAGAAACCAAGCTCTTCAAGACATATTTACATACACAGGGCCTGGTCCTTATCTGAGGGAGGAGGATTTAGAAGGTGCTACAACTAGGGGGCATTACTTCCTGGAGTGTACTTCTAATTGGGAAAATTGTACACAGGTCATGCAGGGCAAGCATCTTCAGCATTTTCCATCTAATGGATTGTGCACCTAAGGATCTTTATATAAAGATGCCCCTTTTTATCACCCTGTCTGGCTCATATTTCTAGGACTAGAGAAAATGGCATCCATACAGACTGATGTATTTAAAGATGGAAAGGGTGCAAAACTGCCCTGTCCCCATGTAACATTTTTACTCTACCTGTTTATTAGTATAAATAATTTTAAAAGGTGGTTTGTGGAGGAAATTTACAGAGAGCTGATTTTGGAAAGTTATTCCAGGCAGTTTCCCATCAAGCTCTTCCTTCATCTTCAAGCAGCTGTGCAAGGACAGCATCAGAACCCTCTGTAAGGTGACTCCATGACAGGAGGCGCAGTTGTCATGTCTTTTCTCATTGCCTCTCACAAGGTGACATTGTGAGTTTCCTTTTTACCCATTGTTGAAAACTTAGAGTATCATGTCGCCTCTGATGTGGATGATTAAGTGTGGATGATTAAGCCTGGTGCTCAGGATGAGGAAAGACTTGGGGGAGTTAGCTGACCATGGGTTTGTTCCCCAAGGATTACTCTATCCTGGAAAGGCTGCCTGGGCATCAGGCAGCTCCATCCTGAGGGAGCAGAGCTCTTCACCTCCTCCATAGCTTCGGGCTGCTGCTCTGTGTCCTATTTAATAACTTAAAGTTTCCTGGAATTTGCCACTGGTACAAGTTGAAATATGGAAAAAGTTGCCAAAGGAGAATGTTTAAGTCACTTGTCACTGCAAATCTATGGCTAAAAAAGGCCTATGGGTGCAGAGATTCTAGGAGCCAAGCTGAACTTCTGGCATTGGAGGTGGAAAGGACAACCATTCACTGTTAGCCAAACACTGCTGCCTAGGTGGAATCAGGGAATACACCAGCATTTGAGGGGTGGCCAAGTGTGTAGCTGCTGTCACTCTCTGGGTTGCACCAGAAATGCACTTGTCCAGGGTAGGAGGGCTCTGCTACAGGTCATCAGCCCCCAGCAGTGCCAACAGTGCTGTCAGGTGACCTTCTGCAAAAGCAGCTGCTGGCCAAGCTATGCGAGAAACAGAGGCATAAGGAATAGGACATGTCATTTCTCTGGGACTGCCCTAGCAATGGCTGATGTGGACCAGGAGAAGAAGCAAAGAAGATCAACCAAGCGCCAGGTTGGGCCACCACAATCTGTCTCCCTTTACCCCTGTGACTGGACTGACTCTCAGACACATTTCTGCAGGAGGTTTGTGGTGTGTGGTACAGGCAGAGCACACCTATTCCCCAAAAGCAGAAACATTAATTTTGGAATAAAAATATTTTCTTGGGTAGCCCATTTCAATATGTGTTTTTCTGGAAAGATGACTGAAACTTTGCAGGGCACAGTACTTGAATTTACACTCCCCAGTTGACACTTGCATGACCTGAGATGTTGTTGAACCTTCAATAAGATGATTAGGGTCATTAGTTCCATCTGAGCCATGGAATTGTGTGAAGACCAAGCAAATTACTGGGTTTAGAGAGTGTGTCCTTGTCTCCTAATGCAGAGATGGCTTGTGTCTGGAGCAAATTTAAACAAGGGAGAATGACAGAGACAGTCATGACTCCAAATGGCACATTGAATGAAGTCCCATCTGATCACCGTCCTGATTTATGGTTGCACTCAAGTTCTTTTCAAACCTAAATCTTCTATAATTCTCTGATCAATGTCTGAAAAAGCCAGTTGGTGCTGGAAGTTCGTCTCTGTAACCTGGGCTGAAGAGGTCCAGTTCTCCTCTTACTACAGAGCTGATGAGGATACAGGATTTGGGAGAATTTCCAGGGTCATCTATAAAATGAGCAGGACTCTTTGGCTTTGACCTGCTCCTGCCTGGATGAGTTCAAACTCTGTGGCAAGCTCCAGCCGCAGATGCAACATATCAGCATTGGTATGCCAAAGCTTTAGTACACAGCAAAACCCCCACACTGGGGCCACCTGAATTAAGGAGAAGGCTACTTTCACTAAATAACTGTGTCCCTTGTGAGTCATGTGTCTGGTAGGTTTAGGAACAGAGGTGCTGTTGTAACTTGGGTGCTGTGGCTTGATTTTTGGATATAATTTTTCACTATGCCACATTCAGAGGCTACCATGGGCTGTGTGGTGCTCACATCTGTAACCTGGCTTGTGGTTTTGACATAGTCCATTGATCAAAATTTTGAAATGTGAACTTTTATCTAAGAAGCTGCATCAGGAATCAATATTTAAGAAATCAGTGAGCAGTAGAAGTTTGGCCTGCTTCCTTGGAAGCAGAGTCTGTCTCCCTGACAGACTATACAGCTACTGTATTTCTTTGCATGCTCAGTGTGAACTGATTCCTCCATGTGATGTGACTATACATCGAAGGGAAAGTGCAGCAATTTGGCTGAGGCACACATATGTCTGAACCCTAAGGCTGATCTGGACAAACCACAGGGGTGTGTCTGGACCTCAGAGGTCCTGTGCAGACAGACTGGACCAGTGAAGGACCTGCCTGTCCAGTACTCAGTTGTTGCTGCTGGATTCACTTATGCATGCAGCTTCCCTTGTGGAAGGAACCCTTGTAAGAGGCAGGAGTGGAATGGGGACGAGATTTGATTCTCATTTAACTGCTGCCCTGCTCTCTGTTACTGCTAACTCTCCTTGAAGCGTGTGTGAGGAGGCAGAAGAAAGTGCCAGCGGGTTTCACTGGTACCGTGAAACCCAGTAACGGCTCTATGCAATCTCCTGGTGACAGGTGCTTTCTGTGCTCTGGTCTGGTGCAATCGTCAAAGATTTTTTCTGTCTCCTCCTACATGCCACTCCCCCACCCCTTTCTGCCATGTATCCTGAGCATATACAGTCTTCCTTTCCTCTCTCAGGAGGTATTGCTCAGAGCTCTCTGCTAATACTGTACCTTTCTAGGGAGAAAATCCTGCTTCCTGCCTATGAAAGAATTAAACAACGAAACAACGCAGAATAATCCCCCAAGAAGAAAACCACTTGCTCCCCCCTGTGCTTGACAACCTGCACTGGTTCCAGGTGAGTGGTTTTATCAGTGAATCTGAATGCATGAATAAGAGTGATGCCAGTATCAGGGGTGAAGCAGGGCAGGAGATTTCCTTGGGCATATGCATGAGAAAATGGCAGGGATAGCTCTCATCTGCATTAGGACAGGGGACTGCCCAGTGGGGCTTGCTCAAAAATGGGACTCTATGTCTTGGGCTGGGGTTAAATGCCTGGTGGGAAGCTTGAGTGGGACAACCTTAACACAGGACCTTGGTATGAGTAGGGAGCATTGCGGAGAGTGGCACTTGCCCTTCCAGTACCGGACTTAGGCCCCAAACCCACTGCTCAGCTGGGGATCACTGTCATTTTAGACTTCAGCTCGGCTGAAATCCCTGCCTATTGCAAATTCCTCTCCCTTTAGCTGGTGGTCTCTCAGAGAGGTGGGTCAGTGGCTAGGCCCTGAGCAGATCTGTTCTCCACCTGGGTCGATTGTTATGGCAGGAGTTGTCTGGGAGGGAGCTGGATGACAGGTATGAAGAAACAGAAATGCCCTACTGAGCAAAAAGCCCTTCCAGGGGCTGCTATAGCAATGCAAATATGGCCGATTTGGGCTTGTGAATAGAAATTTTCAACATAGGATCTTTGGCTGCACTGCTTTCAGCTTGCACTTCCTTTCCCAAAAGACAAGCAATGGGCCAGGCTGCAAAGGGTCTAATAGCATGAAAGGTGAGGATGCCTCCAGCCAAGGGGAGGGCCTATGAACTCTGTAAGAATAGAGATCCTGGTCCTCAAGACTGAAAAAAAAAAATCCAGGCAATAGCACAATGGCTGGATTTAATGCTCCTGATCACAGGCACTGAGCTACTGATGGGGGGAGCTCAGGTGGGAGTGGAGACATCTACTCTCCCTTTGCCATCTTTGCAAAGACAATCCCCACAAAGCACCTGTTTTACTCAGCTGGCAGTGGGGGGACTGTAGCTTCCCGCTGGAGTGCCCATGGTCTGCCCAAAAGCTAGTAGAACTTGAGAGCTGCTAACAGCAACTTTTAGACCACTGACAAGAGTGACATGTCCCTTCCTCACAAGCATTGAGCTTCCC
Source organism: Catharus ustulatus (assembly GCF_009819885.2). NCBI lineage: Eukaryota > Metazoa > Chordata > Aves > Passeriformes > Turdidae > Catharus > Catharus ustulatus. The sequence continues at coordinate 6,455,312 of NC_046249.1, read as the reverse complement.
CCCTGCTCCGTGTGAGGATGGGCTATTTAACTCCTCTCCCGTGGTGATCCAGCACCAGAAGTCCACCTTAGAAAGACTGACACAGTTTTTTCAGTGACCCCTTGCCTTGTTCTGCTATGCCTAACTATTCATAACTCTTTACAAGACCTCTCCTTCTGCAGAGATTTCTCCTTCTCCCACTTTGGGTGCTTCCTTGCTGCCACCTGCAGAGACTTCCCTCACTGAAAATTCTGCTGGTTTTGATGTTGAACATAAAGCAGAGTTTCCTTGGAGACAAAAGAAACAGTGGGCTCCAAGTGCTGATTATTTCACAGTCTGACTGGCTTTCAACAATGAAAACTAAAAGGGGGGTTGCGTTAGCAGAGGGAAGAGGGAGCCTGGGGCAGCTGTCATTGAGGAGGACACCTGATATGCTATTCCAGTGTCATCCCTTTAGCAGCGTGGCTTGACCGAGTTCCACATGCCATGCCTGTGGCAGGGTGTGATGGTACACGCTGTACCAAACACTGCTGTCTTGGGATTATATTGCCTCTCTTCCACCAGCCCCTGGAGGCTGGTAAACCTGGGAGAGGGTTTGCAATGGGCATTTCTAATTTGGCTGACTTCTACCAGTCCCAGGAGTAAAACTGGCTAATTAGATTAACCTCTTTTTCTGTTCTTCTACACAGACATAAGTGTAGAATGTCCCAATAGTGGGACACTGGTGTAAAGCAGCCGCATTTCAGTCATTGTTTCCCATCTATTTGTTCTGAGTACTGACAACTGAGCCTGTCCCAGCCAAGAGCCTGAACCCTCTGAAGAATGGAGTTCTCTGCTGTGCTGGACACACAGATTTTTGCCTCTCTTGGGGCAGATTATTTGATCATCAGCCAATATCTCTTGGACACATTAGGAGCTAGAAAGCTGTACCAGTGTGTTGTATGAGGGCAGAACAGGCATGGGATGACTGCTGTGCTCTGCCTCATGAGAGAGCAGGGCACAGGACAAGAAGGGAGACAGTCTTCATCTGAAATTTTTGTTACTTTCACCAATCCCACGCACCATGGCAAGAGTGCCCTGTAATGCCAAGTCCTGCCAGTGGTCAGGATCTTCCCCTTTTCCAGAGGAGTATCTCACAATGGATCCACTTGATTGATGGCTCCCCCTCTGCTGAGACATCCCTGGGTCCTCACAATCTGTCCAAGAACCACAAATGGCACTTGGCTGTTTCAAGAAAGCAGCATTTTCTTGTTTGTCTTTCAGTGCAGTGAAGAAATGCAGTGCAGGGGTCAGAGGGTGAGAGAAGAGTGGAGAACTGACCATATCCCTGTGCTAATTATAAATGTAAATCACCTCCAGAACACTGCTATGGAAAGGATGTGCCAGTGCTGTCTGAAGTAAAGTTTTGTTTCACAGCACATCAGCAGAAGGAAGATCACAGCATTGCTGAGGTTGGCAGGGACCCCTAAACATTGTCTAGTGCAATCTCCCTGCCCAAAGCAGAGTCAGCCACAGTTGGTGGCTCAGGACTGTACAAACAGCTTTTGAGTGTCTCCAAGAATGGAGAACATCCTGCTAGCCTCTCTGGGCAATCTGCCCCAGTGTTCAGTCTGTCTTGCAGTGACAAAGACTCTCTTAATGCTTAAGAAGAATTTTCTGGTACTTTATGTCTGCCACCTCTCATGGTCACTGTGCAACACTGAGAAGGGTCTGGCACTGAATTCTTCACACTCTCCCTGCAGGTCTACATTGATAAGACCTAGCCCAAGCCCTCTCTCACCCAGGCTGAGCAGTCCCAGATCTCCCAGTCTTTCCTTATGAGAGATGCCCCAGTTCCACCATCATCTCTGCAGTCTGTTAGTGGACTCTCTTCCCTGTATCCATTCTGGGAAACCCAGACCTGGACACAGCACGCCATCTGTGGCCTCACCAGTGCTGAGTGGGAGGGGAGGGATCACCTCTCAACCTGCTGGCACAAGCACAGCAGAGTTTCTGGACTCTAGTGTTGGTCCCATCTGGGATATCTTGAGAGTTCTGTGGTCCCAGGGGTGATGTACCAGATGCAGACCCTAATAAATTGTTATTAGGGGTTTGATGTTGAGTTTTGTCTGGACCATGTAAAGTAGTCAGATATATTTCTTCATCCACCACATTATTCTGACCATTACCTGGACAAAGCCAGGCCAGAGATCTCTGCAACCCATCCCTATTGCTGATCTGTGACCTCAGAGCTGTTCCATGTCTCTGGAATGAGTGCAGAGCTGTGCCCAGGCATGAAGTAGATTTATTTCCCCACATGTAATTTCCCTTTTTGTTATGAAGGGGTGTTAAGGCATTAGAAGCTCACACAAAATAGATAATACTCCCCTTTTGGTTCCAAACAGCCAGTTTCTCTGCAGGCAGCAGAACTGTCTATTCTCCCTGGCAGAAACTCAATGTATCACTGCTGCACAGAACTGGCCTCCTCTGGCCAGCACCACTGCCCTGACCTCTTGAGATGTTTTTCCATGTGGAACTGAGCCCTCTCTGCAGATCTACATGCTGTATAGATCTGCATAAGCAGATACAACCTATCTCCTCCAGCTTCCCCCAGATCCTGCCTCCAGATGCAGCCCTACTGCCACAGTTCTGGGCTCTGCACTGTGCCAACACTGCCCAGTGACAGGCACCACACCCATGGGGCTCTGCTACCCCAGCACCATGGAACAGGTAGACTGACAGTCTGCCTGCCTGCCCAGGGAACAGACTGGATTAATGACTAATGCATTTCTGAGGAAAGCCTGCCCTTCACCTCTGCTGATAGCCTGAAACATGCACGGCTCAGGAGGACCTTGCTTGCAGGCTCCCATGGATTGCAAACTGTCTTAATACAGACAGTGCAAAACTTTGCAGCACATAGAGAATATTTTATAAATACTTACAGCCTGCCTCTTGATGTCTGAATAACTGAATGCAGGAACATTTCAGTGATGACAAGTTTATAACAGTCAAACTTGACTGGGTTTTTCTGAAGCTGAGCCTGCACAAGAAAGAAAATAAGTCATTGAAGACTTTCACAGCAGCTTCCCTAGAATCTGAGTAAAATGCAAAATTTCTTCAGCAAGCAACTTCAAATTTGCCAGAACATGTTGTTGTGATGTAGCAATATTTAAGATGTGTATATCAGTTTCTAAATGCTAAAAAATCTCAACAGTTTCAAGCATTTAATGTTGAAATGTGAAAGCTGTATCATTCCCACAAGTGATGTGGACAGGTCTTGCCATTTTCATTTTATCACAAGACAAAGTCTGAGATTACTCTCACCCTAAATTTCAAACACAGCACTGTACCAACTACTAGAAGGAAGATTAACTCTGTCCCAGCTGCCACTCATCCTCTCAGGGATGGAATATTTACTTGTTTGTCCCTTAATGTCTCCCAAATAATTTCTAGTACTTTCTTCTGTCAGTCTGTGCTTTTCTGTGCTTTTCTTTGTGAGTCACTGGAATTAAGAACTTTTCTTTCTGTGTTTACTGCTTTTCATTTATGCATAGAGCAGATCATTCTTCCTGTCACTTGTGAGCAAATTAATAGCTCAGTCCTCTGCACACTTGTTTTTGGACCTCACAACTGAAATCTCTGTTGACAGCCTGTCACCACAAGTGGTGATGAAAAGGGGATCTCTTAATTTCCTTTCATATCCGTTGCTTTAAAAACCTTTCATACATGATCCTTGACAAAAGTTTTTAAAAACCCTGACTGATCTGACACTGCACCCATATCCTTACTGATGTGGGTGCTCCCTCAACTAGGTGCATTTGAAGATTGCTTTTTACTTCTGCTGTCCCTAGTTCTCCATTTAAACAAGGTAGTCTTTTCTCTGCAAGAGGGACATGGCAAAAATTTGGGAGGCTGTACGTCTTTATGGAACCTGTATACAAAGACTACATTCAAGATACTATTTCTAGAAGTTTCTCTGCTGTGTACAGTATTTTACTCTCAGATTTTAAGTGTGGAACTTTGTGGGACCAAAATTACGCAATTTGTGAAAAGGGGATGCAAACCTGCCCTGATGCTCCCACCTTTGGCCCTCCAGCATTGTGAGTGTGCCATGGCTATCTCTAATCTCCCTTCAATCAGAATTTTAATACCTTCTATCTTTAAAACATGCTCACAGGAAGATGCTGCACACTGCATGCTTGTCTGATGTTAGCTTTTCTGACGTTGGCTGCATTAACAGCAACAAAAGATAAAGAGGACAAATGTTCTTCAATGTCCAGTATAAACTGGAAAAGATGCATCTCAGTTGATTCAGAGATTCCCTTTTTTCTAGCTCTTTCTAAGTCCTCAAGCTCTATTGCACTCCTTCCCCCATGTTGGAAATCTTGGGTAGATGGAGATAATCACAGAAAAATCTGCAAAGACCAGGACAAAATGTAGTGTAGAAGTCTGCCTTCCTCATTTTCCTCTTTCACCAACATCTGACTGATACCTCTAAAATTATGTTAAACCTCTCTGCCAAGAATTAGGCATTAGTTTTGCAACATTGAACTTTCTTGTGAAATATCTCATGCTCCCTGCTCGAGCCTTGAAGTTACCTCCAAAAATGCTTTCTCAAATACCTCAGTGTTTCTGGCAGAGTGGAGACGGGTGAAGCAGCCACCGATAGAACAACCTTCAGTGAGAGAGCAAAGCCACCTTCTTCCTCATAAGAAGGAAAATCCAAGCCATTGTCAAGAGAATTTTTGTGACTTACTGCAGCAGTCTGAGAACTCCCTGCTGATGCAATAGAGCATATTTGCACAATTCCAGACCAGCAACAGAGAGAATGTGCTATGGAGGGGAGCTGCTCTGTTGCAAAATATGCAGCTAGAGAAAGGGAGCAAGAGGATGGGGACATCAAAGAAGCAAGATCTGCTGCTGAGTTCCTTCTGTGCAGTAACTTTTGCTCTAAGAAGGCAGTTGAACACATGGTGCAACACGGTATCTAATGATTAAACCTGTACTTTCCAATATCAAAATAGAAATTTTGTTTTGTTTGGACAAAAATACATTTTTCAGTGCATGGAGATGGGGAGACATCTGGAGAAAAGATTAGGTGAGTCCTTTTATATCTGTGGGTTCTACTCCCACCTCCCCTGTACAGGAAATTGTGCCATTGCTTTGATATGGTCCAGCTCTAAGAAAGACAAGATTTGAAGGAAGGGGAGCCCAGTTTTCCCTGCTCAACACAGGTCTCCTCAGGTCACCACAGCAAATGAGAAGTCTGGTTTGTTTGTAGAAAGTCTGTGGTGGGTGATTTTAGAGCCATCAATGTGACTTTTGACTTCATTATACTATTTGAAGCTTTCCACATCAAATTAAGGCAGCACTTCACATTACAAATGTGTGCTGGGTCATTTGATGAAGAGTGAGTGGTTTGGGAGTAAGAAAAAGAGTGTCTGGGGTTTTAAAATTTCTCTGGTGGTCCTTCTTTTGGAAGTGATTGCCTCGGGTAGCAATCTGCTCTACTGTAGGAAGCCACATGGCATCCCTGCTGACTGGATTACTTTCTGTAATCCACAAGATAGGTGTAAGGGAAGACACAAAGGATTACACAAAGACCTGAGAATCTAGCCTCAGTTTCTAGAAAAATTATGGAGAAGGTCCTACTGAATACTACTGAAAAGTATTTGAAGAATAATGCAATCTTCAACATGGGTTCATGGTTAAAGTCCTCTTAACCCAGTCTGATTTCTTTCTATAATGAGGTGACACCCCAAGCTGATAAAGGGAAATTGGTGCATGCAGTTTTCCTGGCTTTTAGTGAGACTTTTGATAGTCTCTCACAGCATCCTTCTGGACAGTTGTTCCAGCTGTAGGAGAGGCAGTTGATGGTGTGCAGTGTGAAGAGCCGGCTGGATGGCGGGGCTTGAATGATTGCATTGGAAGGGGCTGTGTCTGACTGGTGAGTGGTCACTGGTGGTGTCCTTGAGGCTGAATACTGGGGCCAGTACTGTTCAGTATTTTTATCCATGATCCAGATGCAGGAATTGAATATCCCATTAGCAAGCTTGCTGACAATATCAAACTGGGAGGTGCTGTTGACTTTCTTGAGGAACAAGATGCCTCAAATGAGAATTTTGATTAATTGGAGCATTGGGCTATCACAGGCATGAAATACAAATAGTCCAAGTGCTATTTTCTGTGGCTGGCAGGGAGTAACATTGAGTAGAAGTCTAAACTGGGAGAGGAGTACCTGAAGAGCAGAGAGGGACCTGGGGGTGCAGATTGGCCACAGGCTCAAGAGGAGTGAGCAGTGTGCCCAGGCAGCCTAGAGGAAAAATTGCATGCTGGAGACATCACACATAGCATGACCAGTGGGTCCAGAGAGGGGATTATCCCATAGTAGTCAGCATTGTTACAGCCTTACATAGAGCACTGTGTGCAGGGATGGGCCCCAACATTGAAGAAAGATGTGAAGATCCTTAAACGTCCAGAAGAGGGGAATGCACATGAACTTTCTGGTGAAGACCTGGAAGGCATGTCCTAAAAGGAGCAGCTGAGTGCTCTGGGCTTGTCTCCTTCAAAGAAATGGAGGTTGGGAAGCATTGCTTTCTGCAGCTTCCTCAGGAGGGAAGGTGGAGAGGGAGGTACTGGACTGTTCTCTCTGAGATCCAGGGGCAGCACAACTGGAATAGTCCAAAGTTGTGCCAGGAGACAATCAGACATTAGGAAGCATTTGAATGCCCAAGCAACAGGACAAGTAGTAATGCCTGAAACTAAATCACAAAAAGTTCCACCTTGAGTGAGGTAGCATTTCGTCACATTGAGGGTGGCAGAGGACTGGAACAGCTGCCCAGGCAGGTCATGGAGTCTCCCTCTGGAGACATTCAAACCCACCGAGGTGTGCTCCAGTGTCACTTGTTTTGGGTCATTTGTTCAACTCTGTATCTGGAAGGCTATAAATGATACAAGTTTATTGTGGGAGACAGTGGAGACAATACTTTCTAAACCTACTGTCAGGTTCAGGAGGCACAATCTCAATGAACTGCAAGATTGCAGTTCATTTTTCTCATGTGTAGCTGTGAAAACAGGACTGGCAGTGAAGAAAGAAGACAGGCAAAGTTTTCACACAGTCTGGTGTATATTGTCTCCATCCACATATAAAAGTGAGGTGTTATAGTAAGGAATGGAATGCTTGATCAAGCTGGAATGAGCAGATTAAAATCCATGGAATACTGTTTGCTGACTCAAAAGCTGGAGTGACCACAAGATTCCTGCAGCAAACAGCCATCATCTTTGCCAGTGGCCTTTGCGCAACTTATCCGTGGGAGGGCTTAGAGTGACTTGGCTGGGCCACCTCAGGTGTGCCTGCTGTTCTGACCTCCATGAAGGATTAGCATCTGTACAAACAAACCTTTTCTCAGAATGGAGGTTTTTCTCTACCTTCTGTGCACATGACCTTGCAACCTTGTACCATGAAACAGTTCCTTTTTAAGGCAATGTCTTCAGTTCATGATAGGCATTTATCTAGGTCCAAATGGAGGATATTAGGTGTGTAATTTATAGAGAATATAGTGTCTATTTGTGAGGGTTTCTTTGATTTAAATTTAGAATTACAAATGGACTAGCTCTTATTTGACTTGTAACATCAAAGATGGTCATCCAGCACTTACTGATGTGCTAATGTGACTTTGTTCTTTGGTTTCATTTAGGTTTGTATTACAAATTGTTTCCTTTGCAAACTCCTGGGAACAAGAATAATTTTCAGACCTTCCATCTGTCAAGGCACATTGACAGAAGGAAAATGGCACCTGCATAGTCAGGCAATAATCTTCCTTATTATGTGAACTGTTGGGTGGCTGGTGCCTTCTAACACTCTAGAGGGGACTGATTTGCCTGTGTAGCCTCCTTGCTGTTTTTTTCTGGGGAATATGGAAATAACAGTAAAAACTAAACAGATAAAGTACAGTAAGCTGTCCAGCCTTGCAGCCAATTGGTAATGGAGCAGAAGTGGTTCTTTGTTTATCTCCGTGGAGTAGGTTTGATTTCAGTCTTAGTATTTATGAAGACAGAACATCAGCTTAATCCTATCAATGAAGTTTGACAAGAGACACTAATTGAAAATCCTGTTGTGTTTCAAAGGAAAGTCATAAATAAAGAAATATAAAGTAAATAAAGTGTTATCCTCAGGCTCCATGGAAGGCAAGCGGATAATGTTCCTTTCTACAGAAACAGCCAGCGCCACTTGCTGTCATGGAGAAAGTTGTTGTGATAGGGACCTGTCCACCTTGGAACTGCATAAGAAATGTTGTTCCCTGCTTGGTTTTGTTTGGAAGAGGTTTTATATGGGAAAGGGGTTTCTTGCCAGTGATAAAAATTAATTCCATTCCAAAGTGATCAAGTGTTCTTAGAACAAGGCTGGGTGGCTGTGAAGCCCTTTCTGGCTGCCCAGGCCAACATAAGCCACTCCTCAGTACAGGCTGGGTGCTATAGAGGCCAGAGCTTCTCTAGAGGCACCAAAGCAGTAGTGACAAGACCCTGGCAGCCCTTTAGATACCCTTCCCCAAGGTCTGCTCCTTGCAGATGGTCAGAGGATTTCATTAATCAACTTTAAATAAACCTTTGTAAGCAAGCCCCAGGGAAATGACTTAAAGATGAAGGCAAGATATGCCACAGCTTATGCTTTTCTGCCTGTACCTCTCCCTGCCCAGCATAGGCAGAGCTGTGCCTGGAGGACTAAGCAGCTGTGCTAACCATGAGCGAGCAAAGCCATGTCAACAGCCTGTTCCTCAACGAAGATGCAGCCAAGCGGCTCCACGCTGACAGCCGGGTGCAACAGTTCCGGCAGGCTGTGCAGAAGCGGGCGGCACGGGCCAAGAAGCGGATGCACAGCATCACTGCTGAGAGCGCTAAAAGCTTCTTCAGGAGAAATGCATTTGTCCTCTTCACCATTGCTGCAGTCCTACTAGGTATGGAGCTGGTGGCAACACCAGGCATCATTTATAAATACGGGGAAATGTTTGTTTATTTTACAAAGATTTTATCATAGCAATTTGACTAAGGAGGTGAAGCTGATGAGCTGACAGTTCTAAGTACTGTCCACATCATGAGTACTTTTGTGTGCAAAATCAAGAGACTCAACAGAGAGTGTGTATGTGGGAGGGAGTCCTCGTTGATCCTTTCTGAGTCCAGTATAGAAACTGTCTACACTTTAAAGAGTTTGATGGTCCAAATCATCCAGGTTTCTTCTGAGGCATCTTGTGAATGCAGCTGTAGGCACAAGGGTTTTCCAGATTTGTCCCACAGCTTTAGCCTGACAGGACCAGAACTGCTGCAAACGGCCATGATACAATGCACACCGAATCTGCTTAGCAGATAGCAGGATATCCCTAGGTTTTGATGCAGGCTATATGTCTCTAACTGGCTGAACCTGCCTTTAAGAGGTGGGTAGACAAAGAATCCAAAGTTTATTACTAATTTTGATCTGGGAGATCATATCTCTCATCACAGCATGAGCTTCCTGGGAACAGACTCCAGAGGAGCATCAGACAGGGAACAAGGAGACCTGTGGTTTTGCACAAGGCTCCTCTACACATAAATATGTCAGAGGGAGAGAGAGCATACAATAAAAACTGGATCATAGCTGTCTGATAATGAGCATTTTTTCCTTTGGGAAGAGGAGGAACTGAGAGTAGATGAGAAAGAAAAGCTACATTGTAGGACTGAGGGACAGACCACTGGATCACACTGTCCCACTTCCATTCTCATCCCTTGCTGATCCACAGGGATTATCCTGGCCTTCTCCCTCCGGTCCTACCAGCTGACCTATCGCCAGATCAAGTATTTCTCCTTCCCTGGTGAGCTGCTGATGCGTATGCTCCAGATGCTGGTTCTTCCTCTCATTGTCTCTAGCTTGATTACAGGTGAGAAGTGCTTTCTGCTGCTTTCAGCCAAGACAATGGTCAGCAAAGCTGTTGTTCGGGTACCTCTTCATGACCCAGCTGGAGGTGCTTGGATTAACTTGTCTAGTAGTGACAAGCCTGAATCTTCACAGCCATAGTGAACATGATCCACACTGAGACCCCTGCTGGCTCAGTAGTGGTGCAGGAAAGCAGAAGACCTTGTGCTTTCTCAGAAGACTGGGGAGAACACAATGCAGTGGTTCCAGTGCCCAGAACTTGAGCACTAACAAGCATTTAATCCTACATAATGTCAAATGTCTCCAAGTTTGTTGCCCAAGTAAACTTCAGGTTTCCTCCAGCCTAGAGAAGGTTAATTTGTGTCAGTCTGAAAGGGTTGAAGCCCATCACCAGCTGGAAGGTTTGTTTCACCCAGATCTTCAAGGAAGACATTGACAGACAGCCAAGCTTTCAGACAGCAGAAGGGACTGCAAGGTGTTCCGCCTGCTGGAACATCCCACTGTTAGGGACTGAAAGGCCCAATGTACTAGGAGGGAATTATTCCCTTCTGAGACCTTCAAAAGAAAATTGCTACATTCCCAAATACAGACTAAGATCCACCAGTGTTATACTTCCTCATGACCACAAGCCACATTCTTCCATATCAACATCACCTTGGAACTCCAAATTCTATTCCTTGTAGGCTGTGCTTCCTAGAGACTCTAGCTCCCTGTCCAACTCATGCATGAGTCTTGCACCCTTTGAATCTTCCTCAAGCTTTCCCTTTCTCTCTAAGACGATAGGCTCCCTCACCTTGTCTCTCTGTGTGACGCCCCAGGAATGGCTTCACTGGATAGCAGAGTCTCAGGGAAGATGGGGATGCGGGCTATCATCTACTACATGGTGACCACAATCATCGCTGTCTTCATTGGCATCTTCATGGTGATCATCATACACCCAGGAAAAGGATCTAAGGACAAACTTCACCGAGAAGGCAGAATTGAGCAGGTGCAGACCACAGATGCCTTCATGGACTTGGTGAGGTACGTAAACAAGATGGTCTCATGTTGAGACCATATCAGTGAGATTACATTCCTCCATGGAGTATCCTTTTGAAATATCACAGCTTTAGGCATATAGTCTTAGGGAAAGAGGTTAATGGCTGAGTCTTGGCAAGTCTACTACTTCTAGCTTAGTCCAGCTAACTGGCTTTGCCACTCTGAGACTGAGTGCTTGGCCAGCCCTTCTCCAGAGGTACTAATGTAAGAGGTCATGGTGTCCTCAACAAAACAAGTAATGAAAACCATCAGTGGCTACCTACCTTTCAGAAATTCACCCAGCAAAGGCTACTCTAAATATCCATCTTCAACAACCAAAGGAAATTGAGAAAGTGGTTCCCAAGACATTGCCTTTTCTTCCCTTGCTGTGACCTTACACAGTGAGTTGCAAAGCTGTACCATCTCAAGTGGTATAAAGCCATGTTTTTGAGGTACAGGATAACAAAGAGCTCACATGACAGCTGTAGAGGTGAGGCTAAGAGCAAGGCAGTGTTTTAAACATTGTAATATGGTATTCTTTCAAGGTTTGGTTGGGTTTGATGATGGTTTTACAATGTACCTATACCCCACGGCAGTGTATGTGTCATCTCTTTCCACATACCTGAATAACTTTCTGGAGTCTGAAAACATGCAGTGGAAGTCTGACAAGTTGCAAGAGGTGCTAGGTCCAAATCAGAATATTCCCTTCTTCTGTCAGTCAGACCAAAGTGGCTTAAGTGGACATTGTATAAGTTGTGACCTCTGACACTGCTCCAGGATGAAGAAGTTGGCCAGGAAACCCACGTTTTCTTTCTAGTTCAACAGGACAATAACTCTTTCCTTGTTTTTTCTACTGCAGGAATATGTTCCCGCCCAACCTGGTAGAAGCCTGCTTCAAACAGGTATGAAATCTCATCTTTGCGCCTTGTGCCGTGGACCATGGTCCTATCTACTTTTCCGAGGGATGGATTACCACTTTAGTCCCCAGGTCTGATGGCTGCAGGAGGCACTGCAGACATATTCTGCATTATAGAATACGTAGTCTGTATTATAGCATCCCTCATGAAAGCTTTTCAAACTGTCTGAACATGGGAGTTTCAACCTCCATGTCATCCCACAGAGCCAGGAAGGGTTTGCATGATTTCAGGTAGCAGGCTTGGACTGGCCAGTGACATGGAATAGATTCCCCAAAAATCTGTCTCTTCTGCAGTGCTAGTGCCCTTAGAAGCAGCACAAAGGGTTATCAGAGAAGCTAGAATATCTCAGTCCTAGCGACATGAGATGCTCTAATGGTCTCTTTTGACATTCTGCTCTATGAATTTTCTTAACTTTCTAGTGAAAGCACTACACTGGGGACCTTGAAAACAAGCAAAGCAAGTTTCCCACATAGATCAGCAGCAACTTGCAGTACTCTCCTTGTTTAAGAAGGGATATAAGAGCCTAGTATGTGTCCTGATCATCTGAACTAGGGCCTGTGAGTGCATTTGATAATCTGTGTCTTTTCAGTACAAGACTCAATACAGCACCAGGGTCTTCACCAGAACCATCCGCCACAGCAGCAATGTCACAGCAGGCATGACAACCACTCAGATCCCTGTGCCTGAGAATTTCACCAGCATCATGGAGAATGTCACTCATGCCCTGGGAACCATCTCCGAGGTGCTGACCTTTGAAGAAGTCATTCCCATCCCAGGCTCAGCCAATGGGGTGAACGCTCTGGGGCTGGTAGTGTTCTCCATGTGCTTCGGTTTGATGATCGGCAGCATGAAGCAGAAGGGACGGGCCCTGCGGGAGTTCTTTAACTGCCTCAACGAAGCCATCATGAGGCTGGTGGCCATTATCATCTGGTGAGGAGCACGGCCGGTTGGAGCAGGAGGTCTGCAGGTGCAGTTTCCATTGACATGATGAGAAGTGGGGTAGCTTTAAGGATTTCATGCACAAGACAGGAAAAGCAGATGGGCACAGCTCTACTTTGGCTCCATCAAGCTGGAGGGAAAAGTCTGGAAGGGATATTTTTTCACATTTCATTTCCTGTTCTTTTTGTTTTTACCTTAGAAATATCAGGTACACCAGGACTTGCTTTTCTTGAGGCTTCTGGAAACATCCTTGGAAGACCAGAGAGCTGGAGTGGAAGACCTCTTAGCCTTACCAACAGGAGTAGGGTGTGAGGCTTTCTGACCAAAAGATTTCCTTCCAGCTGTGTTCCAGGAGTCTGACTTAGCTATGAATCACAGTAACCCTTTGCCCCTTTCCTGCTTTCAGGGTGGCAGCTGTATGCAGTAATGCAGTAGCTCTGAGAGCTGAGCTGCATTGAGAGGATCAGCTCAAAGTTATTGCCTTTCAGTTTGAGATCTCTCAGATCATGACTCCTCTGGAGCTCAGCTGCTCATTGCTTTCTGTCAAGGCTCCCTATGACACATGGTCCAGACAAACAAGGCATTGCTGAGACAAGTCTACTATAGAAGGCAGCATTTTACCAAATACTGTTATTTTAAGCTTTTTACCTAGTTAGGGCTCGAAGTTTTGTCAGGTACTGCAGAAGACGACAGATGCTGGTCTGGCAGAATACATGCAAATGTCTGACAGGGAACAAATCTGTCAGCCTGACACCCTCTCACATTTTAGATCGCTGCAGCTTCCTTTCCTTGGTCTTAGAAATCACAGTCATGTATCTCAGAGCAAAATCCTGAGAACAACATGACAGGCCTTACAGAAAAAGGCACAAAGGGGAAGAATATCCCTGAGCTCATAGCAGATGTTGGGAAGCCCCATGCCCCTGGGATCTTTTACTCCATGTCTGAACCAGAACTTGAGGCTTTGCTTTCCTAAGAACAGGTAAGACTTGCCTGAGGGCACAGAAGCAAAAGCATGAGCACAGTGGAACAAGTAGACCTGCACACTACTCCTGAGACCTTCAAAACCCCTCCTTAAACCTCCCTTTAGATGAAGGAAGGCAGGGTGTTTACGTATGGAACATTGGTTACACTTGAGACACTGCCTGTGCATGCCTTCTTGTAGCCACAGTCTGCAGACCATCTCCCAGGGACTTGTTTTTCCTGGGGAGATCTGGTCACTGGCTGCAGTCAAGGATGTGTTCTGACAGGAAGGTCAGAGGAAATGAAATATTTATTAAATCCTTTCCTGAAACTTTTCCAAACCTCACAGGCTGAGCTGGAGTTTGGCATGTGGATCTCTGAGCCTTGTGCATGAGTTGCATGTGAGCTCTTCACTGCAGAGGCCCATCCCTGAGAGGTGTGGCCATGGAGCTGGAATTTTCTTTGGTCCAATTATTATATTAGTGCCCATGATTCTCTCAATATCTGACTTTTTTCTTCTTTTCTGTGAAGCCTCACTTCTGCTTGTCAGCTGCATTGTTATGGGGGGGTGGGAAAAGACACGAGGAATGGGAAAGATAGCAGGATACCTCAAAATGGGTTTTATATAACCCACGGCTGATTTTACAGGTGTTGGTGTACCCAGTCCTTGTTACACCAGATCTGGAATCCCTAGATGTTCATATTCCCTAAATGTGAGCATCTGAAGACAGCAAGGCTGATACCCCAGAGCCTATAGGATACTCTTGCATTTACTCTCTGATTCTCTATTACTCCTGTGTTTTCCTGTGCCTCTCAGGAAAAAAAAAATACTGTCAGCCCAAGTGCTGTTAGGAAAGGAAGGGACTCTGAGGGGACTCTGACATAACCTTCCTTATCAATTCTACAAGGAGCGTTGTAGAAATGTAGAAAACCCAAGAGGAGGAAGAAACCACCACTGCCCATACTGTGTGCAAAACAGTGCTGGGGTCCCCAGGCATGCACCAAGAGCTGAGTTTTGACCACGGGATGAACAAGTCCCAGCTCTCTCCAGGTTTCTAGAAAATAAACCAGCAATATAATCCAATGTTAGGCTTAGTGAGCACTTATGGTATGCTGGCTTATCGGGGATTTATCCAGACAGCATGAATTAAAGCTGGTGTGAAAGTGTGAGAGCCAGTCCTGACCACCAGCCTTGTGTTTCTGTCACAGGTATGCTCCAGTTGGGATCATGTTTTTAATTGCGGGCAAAATCCTGGAGATGGATGACCTAGCAGTGATGGGAGGCCAGCTGGGAATGTACACGCTCACTGTCATCGTTGGACTCCTCATCCACGCCCTTTGCATCCTGCCCCTGCTCTACTTCATTGTCACTCACCGAAACCCCTGGGTGTTCATTGCAGGGCTCCTGCAGGCTCTCATCACAGCCCTGGGCACCTCCTCCAGGTATGATGGCTATGTAGGAATGGGGTTTGGGCTCATGTAGATACTATATCTCAGCACTCCATTGCTTTCCATGCAGCACTGTGGTCTCACAATTTCTAGCAACAGTGGCTTCTTGCAGTGGACCAGCCAAACTCATTTAGGAGTGGGAAGGTTCCCACTGCCCTGTTCAGGAGCCCTACTCACATGAGCAACTCTGAATGGCCCATACTCCTCCTGACCAAACACAAGGGTAACTTTGCTTACCATTGAAATGCTGAGCTCAGGACAAATATCCTGCTGAATCACAGCATTATTCTACATGCACATAGCTCTCACACACATGTACTTGCACACATTTTCATGTCCATCTCTCCCAGGCACACAGACGGTATGCAACTGTCATTAAACTTCCTGGAGACCTGGGCAAAGGCATCAACAACACCAGTATGTTCAATGACTCACACTGCCATGTCACACAGCCAAAGCAAGGGATGGTAGGTAACTGTTGTTTCACTAAGTGCTGTGTTTCTTGCTATATTCATGTCCTGGCAAGCACATAGCAGGCTCTTCCACATACATTCTCATATCAAAACACATAACATTTTTCCTGCTCGTGTTCTCTTTCAGAAACAGTTCTTTGCTTTCTTTGCAAGATATATTCTCAAATGTGTCATTCTTGTCTGACGGACTGAGAGGGATGGGAAAAGGCTCAAGTTTTTTTTAATAACAGAAAAAGGAATGCTGGTCTTGAGGCTCTGCCCTATGTACCCTGAATCCTCCTTCTTTTGGTGTTATACCAGCATCATCAGCCTCAGGCTTATACAGCCCCTGCCCCAACCCCCTGAGAAAAGCCATGTCAGAATGTGCAACTGCAGCGTGCATCATATCTGAGGAAGTCTTGCTTAGACTGTTCTTTCTCCTAGCAGCTTCTGTCCTCTGGCTCACATGGCAGGGTGAAAAAGCAGGTGGGTAAGGTCATAAACTAGGCAGAGGCATAGTCCTTCTTCCGACATCAGCATACATGCAATTCATGTGGTTTTGTAAATTTGTTTCAGCTCAGCAACTCTGCCCATAACCTTCAGGTGCCTGGAAGAAAACAATGGTGTGGACAGGCGCATCACGAGGTTTGTGCTGCCTGTGGGAGCCACAATTAACATGGACGGCACTGCTCTGTACGAGGCCCTTGCAGCCATCTTCATTGCCCAAGTCAACAACTATGAACTTGACTTTGGGCAAATCATCACAATAAGGTGACTTTTGAAAGAGTTTTGGGACTACAGAAAGGGTTTCAGTTTTGTTGACTTATCTGAGGTGTGATCAGGTTCCTCTTTTGCTCAGAAGAGACAATAAGGGGAAAAAAATATGGGAAAGAAGGGTTGCACTACAGCTCCAGGTGTCAAAGCACATGTGAACACCATGACTTTGAGGCTCCACTTGAGCCCTTCTTGTATGTCCAGGTCTTAGGAAAAGCTGTGGTGTGCAGTCTGTTATAAGGGGGTGTCTGGCAGGGGCAGTCTGGCATTCTGTTGATGTCCCATGTGTCACCATCCTTCTTGGTGACTAGGGCAGAAAGGCTGCCAAGACAATGATGAGTTTGAGCTACTTCCTGACATTTCTGCAAATGCGACCACCTCTTTTCTTCCCTTTGCTGATAGCTCTGCTTTCCCGTTCCCTCCAGCATCACTGCCACTGCAGCCAGCATTGGAGCCGCAGGTATTCCCCAGGCAGGACTGGTGACAATGGTTATAGTACTGACATCAGTGGGGCTGCCTACTGAAGATATTACACTGATCATCGCTGTGGACTGGTTTCTGTAAGTTCCTTGCTCAGCCCGCATGCACTGCTGTGCATTCCTGCCAGTGCTTACAGATCTTGTCTGTACCCCTGATATCTCTAAAAGCAGGCTCACTAACCTGTACCATTAAGCTTAAAACACTCCTGTATCCCTGAGACCTTTGCACAGTAGCCCTCTATGCCCATGCTGGAGTCTTTGCCATGTGCTTCAGTGACTCAAGGCATCAGAGGTAACTTGCTGGTGATCAAACACAATGTCCTCCATTTGCTTTATTTAAAATGCACCCAGAAATTATCTGCAAAGTCATAGGACAAGGTTGTGCCAATAATAAGCAAATCCAACTACAGAATGATAGTTCTGAGTTACCAAACACTGAAAGAGGGATGAGACTGGACTGCACAAAGTTAAAGGGTTTTTACATGGGTGCAGCTAGTCAGCCACACTGCTACATTTCAGCTTTCTTTCCTTTTTAAATAAAATCACTTGGGGTAAGTGATTTTATAGAAGTGCTCTTAGGAACCAGATTGAAGAATGCATTTGTGCACAGTCCTACCTCTCTGTCTTCTCAAACACCAAAATCCTGACAGATTTTGTCAGTGTTTCCTCTGTTCTTTTGTATCTTGTAATGTTGTTTTGTAGCCAAAGCAGCCAAAATCTGCTCCCAGCCATGACTGACCAGCTGGAAACAGTTCTTTGAAACAGCTTCACTTCTGTGGATTGTGCATAAGAACAGACTTGGCTGGGAAGAGCCCTGCCTCCTAATTAACCAGGTTACTTCTTGTGCTTAGTCAGAGTAGATTATTTCAATCAGGTCCACTGTTACCACTGGAGGATCTGATTGGGCGCTGGACTGGTGACAGCTTCAGCAGCTCTGACAAACTGTTTTGGTTGTGGAGAATATCTCATTGCAAAGTGTCTTTTAGATGTGCTATTTTGCACAAAGAATCTGGTGCCTTGTCCTAGCTATGTTGTCCGTGTTGAGGAAATCTGCGTCCACAGCAGTGCTGTCATAGGTTTGCACCAGAATTTCAGCACTTTTTGTAAAACAAAAAGCAACTTAAGTGAAACAGATGTGGTGACGCCATCTGAGTCTGCAGCAAGGCCTTTGGAAAGGACAGTGTCCATGTATAAACACAGCAACCTTCCTCTTCATTTGTGTCAAGTCCAAAACTTTGGACTTGTAAATAGTAAGAAGTTGGGAATGCAACAAAACAGGAAAGAATGTAAAGCTTGAGCTCAAGGATGTCAATCAAGGAAGGCTCTCTGGGAGTCCTTTTCCAGTCAGTGTTGAAGTATCCATTATTAGAGTGACTTAGAAAGTAGAAAAAGTTTCACTGAAGATGTTTCTTGAAATAATCTTCATCCCCTTAGCTGCTACTGTGAAACTGCATTTTGGTTTTTTCTCTGATTTTTCAGGGACCGCCTTAGAACAACTACCAACGTTCTGGGGGATTCTCTGGGAGCTGGCATCGTGGAGCATCTCTCCCGGCATGAGCTGGATGCGCAAGACTGCGAACTTGGTAATTCTGGTATAGAGGAGAAAGAACAGCTCTCCCACCTGGTTTGCCCACAGAATGACACCCACAGGCACTCCAGAAGGGAGACAGCACTGTGAAATCAGGCAGCAGAGCACAGATTAATGCTGTAAAAAGTGAAAACTTGAAACAGAAGTCCAGAGTGGAGGACAGAGAAAGAACCATTGTGCAAGACACTTTTCTATCATCTCTGCCTCATGCAGTCTTCCCTAATCCTGTTGCTCTCCTATTTCTCTGACTGGCATTAAAGAGGAGAAAAATAAACTGCAAAGATAGCCTGATTTAGTCATTCTTATGAGGCCCAATAGTTACACCTAAGTAAGGAAGACCTAGAGATAGAACTGGACTAGGAGCTCCTTTATTTCTGATCTAAGTAGCCAGGTGAGTTGGGAACACCACTATCTGGTGGACTGGCACCAAAATGTTGCCACATTGCCATAATTCTGTCCTGCAAGATACAGTGGCAAGGTCTTCACTTGGTTACTACCTTCACCCAAACGAGCTTTTAGCATTACCTCCTTGCTCACAGTCCTGGTGTTTGCATGGATGCAAACTGTGTTGGCACTTGATGCTTCCTGAGAGCTCCACTGGCAACCTGTTTGGTTGCAGATACTAGAGTCACCTCCTGAAGGAATGTGGGATCATACAGCAGGGACAGCTGGCTGGTAATACCAATAGGTATCAACAGGCTTCTCATTAGCGGAAGATCCTAAAGGATTGTGAAAGAAGCAAACAGTTAAAAAATTTATCATATCCATTACTCAGTCTTGAAACAGTTCTTCCCTCTACCAAGCTCTACCAAAACCCGCTTAACTTAATTTCTCTTTAGCAAGCTCTTCTCATCCTGTTGAAACCAGAAGGAGAAACACAAAGTTTAACAACAATTTGCCCATCTGAGCAGCTGGGTGGTACATCCATGCCAGGAATTACCCCCTTCCATGCCAGATTTGCTCAGAAAACAGTTTCACTCCTCATCATAGGATTCCTAAGGAAACAATTCCTGTGCTCATCTCTGCCTTTTTTCAGAAGTGACTTCCCCTCAGTTACATTTCTGTAGGATGTGCTTTCAAACACCTCTGTCTTTCTACGGCTCCTTACCTTTTATAGGCAGAGCCAAATAACTTCTTAGTGCTTACACAGGTTTGCCAGATCCCAGACTTAAAAATTCAGGATGTATTTTTTGATTCCTACCAAAGGGAATTCAGCTTCTGTTTAACACATTTGGACATAAGCCCAAATTACATCCATAACATCTCAGAGTCTAAAGATAGAAGTAGGGACCTGCTTCATCTATGCTCTCTCCCCCTTCCTTGGCATGGCCAGGAATACAGCTAGTATCTCTCACACCAGTGAACAGGACCACTAGGACTTGTTCCATAACATCCAGGCTCATGAACATCCAGAAAATGAATGTCTATAACTCAACCAGGGAGATGTTAAGGATCTACAGTGTTGGGGCTGTTACAGTGTAGCTGTCCTGCTTTTGACAATGGCTAAGAGCAGGAATAGCAGTGAGCAGCCTCCTGACCCACTGAGGAGCTATCTAAACTGGGCAGCTTTCATTTGAGGTCTGTTCATTATTCCCAACCCACTATGTCGCTTATACTCCTCTGCCCTGGCTTTACAAACTGTTTTTCATCCCTAGCCATAGCCATACACTCAGAGTTGCACATCATCAAAGCAAGACCTCAGAGGCATTGCTGGAGTCAACTTTGTCAATCACAACTGCACACCTGCCCATACTGCCCTCCCTAGCACTAAGAAACCTTCCTCAACACATTTCTTGAGATGTTCAAAGCCAGATCCTGAGGCTCTTTTTAGTCGTTCAGAAACTGCAGGGTTAAATATTGGTGCTGCCATATTCCACATCCTGTAGGCAGAGTATTGTATTTTTACAGGCTGGACAATTATTGGGAACCTAATATAAATGCACAAATGCATCTCTCATTTAAGACTGGTAACAGAAGAGGGTAACTAGAAGTGTATGGTGGTTCTGTTTAGCAGTGGCTAGCTCCAGACTGTAAGGCAGCAAGTTGTTTGGTGACTGTGGAAGGCAGCTAGATTATTTTGACAAGAGATCTACTCTAGCAGGAAGCAAATGAGCTGGATAACTAATGATTGTCCTTCTCTTTGTACACTTTTATTATCTTGTTTGAATACTTTTATAATGTCTGCTCTTCTCCTTTCTAGACTAAACAGATCCTGTATATATCACAGGTAATAATCATTCATGTTCCTTTCCTCTGAACTTTCTTCTTGCTGTTCCACATCTTTCTTGAAGTGGAATGACTAAAATTTGACACAACAATCCAACTAAAGATTTATTATTACTGAGCACTGAGGAAAGAATATTTCCTGCACATTAAGATTTAGACCTTGGACTCATGTTACCATGGTTGTTAGTAGACTATGCATCGGCTGATCAGGCTAACTGTCCCTGATGCATGCATACAGCAAACTCGAGTTTGTTCATCTGCTAACTCTTAGCAAGGTTAGACTCTTACTTTGATGAGATGGCTCTATCTGCAGACTGAATCTTAATCAAAGAGTTTTCAGATACACTGCATTAGCTTGTACCTATAGTGAGCTAAGACAGCACTAGCTTATCAATAACACTGCTCAGCTGACGAGTCTAAATCTTCATAAAGAACAGACCTGCTTATAAAACCCAATTAAGTGCTTTATTTTTTAACAACAGCATGATAGCATTGACCCTAGTCCACTGGTAATACATGATAATTCCTACATAATTTCAAGCAGGATTGCTGGCTATCAAGCAATTTCCCAGTCTGTGTTTGTGCAGTTGAGTATTACCACTGAAGTACTGTAATTTCAATTTGTCCATATTGAACTGCTTCTTGGTTTTCTTTTTTTTTTTTCCAGACTGTTTGTCCAACTTTTCAAGAAAACATTGAATTCTAATCCTGAAGAGACTTCCTGTATAAAAAGGGCAAACTGAAGGATGAATCAGAAGATTGTCAGATTGGATTACAGCTCAAATAGGAATTAATTCTGGGAAGTCCTATGGCTTGGGGTACACAGACAGTCATACTGATGATCATAAGAGTCCCTTCTGGCTTTATAATATATGCACGTGCTTTCTGGCTTAGATTTATCACCAAGGGTCTGTCCAGCCCAATCATTTCTAAAAGCTATCTGAAAGGATCCTAATGATACTTCAATAAAACTCAGCAGTCTAACCTGTTTTCAGTTCCTGTTAGTAGACATGTACACATATCACAAAAGGGACTCTCCATATCACATTGCATCCACATGTTCACAGATGTTCCCACAAAGCAGAATGCATCAAGCCTTGCCATTTGTGATTTCCTGCTTTCCACACAACATTAACAGAGCACAAACAAGTAGAGGCCTCATTTTCCAACAATGTAAACCAGTCTTTCTTTGGGAATTTCAGAATTCAGTTTCTAACTTTTAGCTCTGGTATTTACCCATGTTGTTAACCAGATTATGATTGCGATTATCTGTTTACAGTACCTGAACATCAAAGTATTGTCAGAAATTTGCATATACTTACATATATATCTATACATATATATGAAAGGGGTGCATGTGTGCAAGCATATGTATACACAGAGTCAATTTTTTTTGTTACTAATCCAAGAAGGAAAGCCAGTATTACAGTCTCACTATGTGTAAAGCTGCATATTTCATTTTGGTGCCCACCTTGATTTACTCATTTAATCCCATCCTTAAAACAAAAAACTGAGGCTGTTATACTT
The DNA here is from genome assembly GCF_009819885.2 of Catharus ustulatus. NCBI lineage: Eukaryota > Metazoa > Chordata > Aves > Passeriformes > Turdidae > Catharus > Catharus ustulatus. Next base: position 6,433,122 of record NC_046249.1, on the reverse strand, counting down.
CATTCCAGAAATGAGTCTTTCAAAGCCAGATTTCCCAGAAAGGAGCTCATGCATGCCAATTTTGACTTGTACCTGCTGGTGAACTTCTCAATGTATAGAAAAATTTCTCCACTGTGTTCTTGTCTGTACACATCCCAAAAACACACTGCATCTGTCTTGGCAAAGGCCAAGCTTTCAGAACTCAGTCAAGAATACTAAAGTATTTGTACTCCTTCCAAATCCACTGCTGACCTTGTACTAACTCAGCCTTCAAAACTGGACAGTTGAAAGGTATTTTATAATTTTATCCACTAACTTTTAAAACTACCAGATATTTATGAGTTTACGCAGTCTTTACTGCAGTCCTGCTGCTTCTACTTGCAGAAACCTTCCAAGTTTCTCCTACCTGCAAACAGATTTTTTCCTAACGATTACAGATGGGATGAAACAGAGAGCTATCCCAATGCATAAATACATAAGTAGCTCTTGGATAAGGACATACCTCTTCAATACTAATAGGAAAAGAGAAAATCCAGGAAAAATATTGATTTTTAGTTAGGGCATGTCACTTTATGTATGTGATACATGCACATTGTTGCAGGAGTCAGACCTGCCCATGAAAACTGACCTGAAATTGTATGTCCTTCTGCTCTGCCCAAAGAAGAACTGGAAATCAGTTCTGTACATACTGTACAGTGTGTTCATGGCATTCATGTAATTTGACTCTGTTAATTCCTGAAGGCTTTTTCTTCATGCTGTTATTTTCAGTGTTAATACGGATAGTTTCCATATTTGAAAAATAAAGGGAATTTTTTCCACAATACTTTTCCATTATGTTTTTTTTCTATTATTTTTTCCTCAGGACTGTGACCTTCCAAAGTCAGAGAGATTACTTTTCACATGCTATATTATATTTTCTTATCTCCATGTGCCTACCTCATGGGTCAAATACTAATCTCAGATTTTGACAAGGCCTTTCCCTAAAGCTTCCTCTTTGATGCCATCTTTGGTGTATGTCCATAAATTGACAAATCTACCTTAGGTTTGCTTCATCTGCACCAGACAGCACATGGGCACATACTTCCATTTGGAAAATCCACCCCCAAAAATATTATGTGGAAGAGGTCCCAGAGGCTTAAACAATAATGGGTTTACATTATTTGCTAAAAGGTTGCATTAATAGCATGGCATCTGCACAAAGTGAAAGCTGTTTGTTCTCCCTTGATAACCCTTTTTCTTGTCTTCTAAGAAGAGACAGGAATCTGCTGAATAATCTTCTAAGAGATAGGAATCAAGCTGAATAACAGGGCTGCTGGGGAAAGGACATCTCCAGTCCCACAGTACCCAAGAAAGGCAATAGCACAGACTCAGAAGTCAAACCATAAGACAACAGCAAGTGGTGAGCAGGTCTGAGGTGTGGGTCCCAAGGGAGGCTACCCAGGTCCATTAAGGCCTATCAGTCCACTTGGGGTGCATCTGCAATCTAGTCCACCCCTCCTGCTCTCCCAGCCATGCAGAATCCTGTGTGGTACCACCAGCTTGGCTGAGGGGTCTCTGAAGATCCCCAGTCAAACCTCTCTGCTCAGAGCAGAAGCAACTTGCACAGGCTGCTCAGGACTTTGATTGGATTTTGAACATGTCCAAGGATGCAGGTCCACACACTGTTCCAGCACTTAATCACCCCCACTGTAAAAATGCTTTTGTTTAAATAGAATTTCTTGTCTTTTGATGTGTGCCCATTGCCTATTGTCTTTTCACCAAATACCACTGAGACCACTCTCAAGGTTCCCTTGAATCTTTAATTTAATCTTTGAACAGGATGGAAAGATAGGCTGACAGGAACATCATGAAGCTGAGCGAAAAGAAATGCAGTGTCCTGCACTCTGGGGAGGAATAACCAGGACACACGGGGGGCCAACCTGCAGCTCTGTGGAGGAGGACCTGAGGGCTCTGCCGGACCCAGAGTTGAACCCGAGCTCCTGCTGTGGCCCTGCCTGTCCTGGCTTGGTGAGGTTCAGGGACGGGAGCCTCCCCTCAGCATTGCGGAGGCCACGGCCGGCCCACCGCGTCCAGCTCTGGGCTCCCCACTACCATGGGCAGTACAGCGAACTGCAGAGACCAAGGAGGGACTGGGCATCTCCCCTGAGGATAGGCTGGGGGGGCTGGCACTGCTGCCTGCTGAAGGGAAGGCTCGGGGGTGTCATAAATGTATATCAATGCATACCTACGGGAGGTGTGAAGACAGATCCAGGTTCTTCTCACTAGTGCCTGGTGACAGGACAAGAGGCAATAGGCACAAAAAGAAACACGGGAGGCTCTCTCGAAATATCAGGAAAGACTTTTTTACAGAGAGGCTATCGGAGTAGTGACACAGGGTAATTAGATTACGGAGTCTCCATCCTTGGAGATATTCAGAAGTTGTCTGGGCAACTGACTGCAGGGAACCAAGGAGGAAAAGACAGGCTGAGCAGGGGCCAAAGCCACACTCACGGCGGCAACATCCCGCTCTCCGGCATCCGCCCGGACGGGACAGGGACCGGCACGGGGACCGGGACCGAGACTCGAACCCGTGCACATGGGCGGGCTCGGACGTGCGCGCCGCCACGCTGCCCCGTGCGGGCGGGGCCGGCGCTGCCGGGACGGCGGAAGTGTGGCGCGCGCGCCGGCAGCATGGCGGCCGCGCGCTGGTGGCGGCTGTGTGGGCGCTGGCGGCCTGCGGTCACCGGGCCCGCCCTGGGGCCTACGCGCCGCCGCCTCTGGGCCCCTGCCGCTGCTGTCCCGGTCCCGCTGGGCTCCGCGCCGCCGCCCCGCGCCGCCTTCAGCGCCGGCCCGCGCTGGCACCAGCGCAGCTCTGGCGGTCTGCAGGGAGGCGACGCACTGGAAGGCGGCGGTGAGGATGGTGGCGGCGGCGGAGGTGGCGGGGCGGACAGCGGCGGGGCTGGACCGGTCATAACGGCGTTGACACCGTTGCTCGTCCCGGAGCATTTCCCCAACGTCCCGCTCATCGCCGTGACGCGCAACCCTGTCTTCCCGCGCTTCATCAAGATCATCGAGGTGAGCTGCCGCCGAGCCCTCGGTCCCAGGGCCGGGGCTCCGCCGGCCCGGCCTGGGCCGGAGCTGCCGCTGCCGCGAGGTGCCGGGGCCGCGGGCGGGAGGCACTCTGGGCTGGCTCGCAGAGCGGCCGGAGACGGCTCAGCCCAGCGTTGCGGCCTCGGACGGGGTCCCGGGGTGGTATTACCCTAGGCCGTACGAGGGTCACCGGCTGACCCCGCGGCTGGCGGTGCCGCATCTCCGGGCCACTCTCTTTGCCTTGGCAGGTTCCTTGAACTGCTGAGCAAGGCAGCCGCGTGCGTGACCTCCAGCGGGCAGCCGCTGCTCGGCCTTTAGTTCAAGCTTTGTAACTAGGTTCTATCGGGATAGCGGTTTCTTTTGGGCCAGTTGAAGTTTCACAGTTATTGCGTCAGCAGCTCTGCTTCTAACAGAGAAGGTCAGCGATTCACACACACTCCCTCGAAGTTCGCTGTCTTCTTTGTGTTCTCCGATGAAGGTTAAGCAAATGTGTCCTTGTTTCGGCGCTGTGGGTTGGTGTCAGAGCACCAAGATTCGTATTGGTGAAGGCCACAAGCTGAGAGCTGCAAGGAAAAAACAGGAATTTGGTGTAGAGCAGTACCGCTGCAGTGGGAGAGGGTTCTGAGGGATGGAGATGGCAGTCACCATTTCAGAGTATGATCTTTTCCCTCTGCACCCCATAAGGATTTTAAGGGCTATAAATTACATCGCTGATTTGAACTTACAGGACAGAAATCCTTTTTCCTTCTGAAATGAAACCCATTCTGGAGCAAGTACTTGTATTTTTGTGCCTCTCTGGTGTATTGCCAGTCTGATTCTGAAGTAAATGTAGTATTAAATAAACCAATATTTTCTTGTTTCTGTAGTATTATATAGCATAACATTGTTTCTTGTATTATATTATATATTTTATATAGATATGTATATATCTAGTATATATAGTATTTTTTCCACATGTCAGAATCTAATATGCGCAGCTTCTAGTGTCTTTATGGATGTGTCAGGAGAAGAAGAAGATTATATATTATTAAGAGCATGCAGTCATGTGAGACTTATGTATAAAAGTCATCCATTTCACTGCACAGGTCAACAATGTCTCACAGAATTGTTAAATGTTCTCTGTTATCCTGTGAATTCATTGTGTTGCAATTTGCTTGAAAAGGTCAAGTCTCTACAGTGCCTATGCAATTACTGATTTTCTTCCTGTTAATGTCTCTAACATTGGTAAGCATATTTTTACTAAACATGGTGCAAAATTAGAATAGGTGTGCTGAGATTACAATAGGCCAGCAGTTGGTGGTATTACTTGTGCTATTCTGTCAGAGCTGGTTGTTAGCAGTGTTGAGCAATGCAGCTTATGTCCATCACTTTGAAGAACACTCAGTGGTTGGCAGCAAAATTCACAAGAAGTTATTTTCTTAGTCACTGAGGATTCAGCCTACTGTAATAACCATTCCAGTGGTGTGTGGCATCTAGAGAGCAGAGGGGAGTAAGAAAGTAAACCAGGAAGAAATACTGGCTGTAACTCAAAGCAGGAACTGAGGATCATGTGTGTAGGAGAGGAATTTGAGCAGAGAAGGCTTTGGAGAAGAGGATTTTAACTAGAGTTTGTGGGCAGAATTCAGGCAACTTATAGGGAAGGCTGAACTAGCTCCCAGTCAGGAAGAGAGAGCTAGGATGTACCAGTATGGAGGGGGAAGGGAACAGTGATATCAACAGGAACTTACAAAGTACTGTTCAAGTAGCTCAGATTTCTTGCATGTAAGATTTGTACAGATTAAGTCTAGTTCCTCCCCCAGCCTTTGAGCTTGTCTTATCTTGACTGGAAAATGACTTGTTTGAAATACTTACATTTCATGTTTCTCTGCCTTTTTTTCCACTTCTATATTAGTATCCTCTAATGGAGACAAGACTAGAACAGTACAAGCTCCGACTTCATAATTTATTTATAGGATGTCATCATGCCTGGCCTTACACTCTGGGAGTGCAAAGATTGCAGAAAATTCACCTCTTACATACCTGTTGTCCTAGGTGAAAAATAAGAAGCTGGTTGAACTGCTGAGGAGGAAAGTTCGTCTTGCCCAGCCTTATGCTGGTGTTTTTCTTAAAAAGGATGACAAGTAAGTTGTTTCTCTTGATCTTGTTAAAAAACGCAAAAATAAGGTGTCCAGGTTGCATTTACACTAAAAGCTATCATCCTAAATGCCCTGCCTTGGATAGCATTGCAGAAATTGTGGCTGATCTTGAACCATGATCATGCTATTAAAGTTTCTGTTGCCACCACCAGCACTGCTGGGAGATGTAGTCTTGGTTTAGAAAAGGGTGTTGTTGTTTGGGAAGGAAATGAGCTGTCCAGATCCTTAGGTTTGGGAAGGGGTTACATGGTGGTAGCAATGGGGATTAAGTGTCTTTGACCCTAAGTCCAGTTTAAAGTTCTGCAACCCGTGATTGTTTTTTCTTTTTTAATCTGACCTGCTATCTCAAGTTTCTGAATATCTACTCCAATTTTTTTACTCAATAGCAATGAATCTGATGTGGTGGAGGATCTGAATGAAATATACCAAATGGGAACTTTTGTCCAGATTCATGAAATGCAGGATCTCGGAGACAAGTTGCGTATGATAGTCATGGGACATCGAAGGTTCGTTACTTGTACTTCACTGCATCTCACTAGACTTCTGTATAAACAGAGACATCCCTTATCAGTTTCACCACATACATGCATTTTTTTACACAACTTGTGTATGACAAGATTTTACTACGTTACCATGCCATATCCTGAGAGTGTCAGGATATTCCAGATACTGTCACAGCTGTGACAGGTTAGCTGCAAAACGAAAGAGACAGTGCGTGTAATTGTCGTATCAACTGTGATGTGATGCAAGTAAACATTCATTAAGCTGACGTTTAGCAGTTACTTTGACAATTACAGCAAGGTTTTGTAATGGTGAAAAAAAAATCTCGAACTAATTAAAACCAGTATTTTTGCTTTAAAAAAAAGGGAGATGGGGGGGTGCAGGTTAATTATGTCTTGCCCATATAATTTTGCTCCAGAACTGACTTGAAGAAAATATGATTATTGCTGAAAATCTAGTTTTAACCATTTATGCCAGGAATTTTTAAAAGCATCAAATAAGTAATTTCCATTAGAAGGAAAAATACAAGGACAGAAACATGGCAGAAGAGACAGATCCACGGTGAGTTTTGCCTTGAAGCATGGCTTTTTTTCCTTCCCCTCGCTCTTCTTCACTTGCATTTTTTCTGGACAGCAAAGAATGTGCAGTCCTGTCAAAGCTGAATTTATGTGAATTCACAAGTCAACTCCTTTTCAAATGAAGTCTTTGACCTCCTGCTGCATTATCAAAGCACAACCATGTTTGATTGGATTTTGGAAATAAGCTACTGGTTTGGGGTTACTTGGGATAGAAATATTGTTACTTGGAAGGGTTTGATATTCCTAAGGTATAACTTGAGGATTGGTCTTAATATTTGATTGAGACATGGAGCACTGGTCGGTCATGTCCATAGGAACCACACCAGATATCAGATTTGAGGAGGGTTTATAGGGAAACACATAGAAAAGGAAACTCCTGTATAAAAGCCAAAATAATGAAAAATGGTGTCTTGCAAATGTGTGTACTCTCGTTTTTAAGTTTTAGCTTGCTCAAAATACAACTTAGACTCTTTCCTTTTCATGCTGAAGAGATGAAATCACATGTAATGGGGAGATTGATTGTTGCTGGTTTCTTTTGGCTTTCAGGATTCGTATAAACAAGCAACTAGAGGTTGAGCCTGAAGAGCCTGAGAACAAACAAAAAATTAGAAGGAAACAGAAGCGATCTAAGAAGGAAGCTGAAGAGGAACCTGGAGCAAAGGATCAAGCTGTGGAGCTGGTACTAGATCCTGTAGCTGCTTCTTCAAAGGAAGTTCTCATGGTAGAAGTGGAGAATGTGGTTCATGAAGATTTTCAGATCACAGAAGAGGTTAAAGTAAGTGAATTAGTTTACAAGCTTGGACTTTTTCTGTAGAATTGCACATACACTTCTTCCTTCAAGGGAAGAGTTCCAAAATCAGGCTCTAATTTCGGGCTGCAGAAAGTAGTTCCTTCTTCTCCCAGTCACTGCACAGGAGGATTATATGAAAGTAAAGAATTTTCGTTATAACAGCTCAGTTCCTTAGAACTGTTGACATCAGAAAGTTGCTGAATGAAGAGGCTGGTCTGTGCTTAAGTTTGTGTGATGACCTCTATCACAGTGTTTGTTTGAAGGTGGCTTGAGTGTTCAACCTGATCATACGTTCTGGCCAAGAGCCAGTCAAGTTCTGTGGGTGCAGAAAGCCAGCCTTGTTACCTTTCCTGTGAGCAGGAACTGCCCCAGCACCAATAACCATCGTTGCCCACCACTGCAGTGAGTGGCTGGAGTCTGGGGAATGACATATTTGTATTGAGATCTTACCTATCCTTTTCCATTCTTTTGGTGATTAAATTTTTGTTATATTTATAGGCACTTACTGCAGAAATTGTTAAAACGATCCGGGACATCATTGCCTTGAACCCCTTGTACAGGTATGTCTTTGCCATGCGGCCCTGCTTTGGGAGCAGCATGTTCTCAGGCTGGAACATGCTGACATTTTATATACCACTTGCCTTTCTGATGTAATGAAGTAGAGATATTTGCTGAATTGTCACACACATTTTTGGTTTGGGATGTAAGCTTCATCCATTGCTGAAATCAAAGTTTTGAAAACCTGTGCAATTTAGAAAATGTGCAATTTAGAAACAAGATAGAATGATTAAGTCCTAAGGCAGGTGATCTGGCTCTCAGTGAAACTCAATGCAGTAAGTATTATGATTTGATCTATGTCTTACAAGCAGGATAAAAGTTTTGGAATACTGGCACTAAAAGTCCTACATAACCAGAGAGCATTACTGATGCTTAGTTTTATATATTGGTGATCATTCCTCTAACAAAGTGATTTATCTGTTTGTTACTGAGTATTGATACAGTCAAGTTTCAAAAATAGTTTGCTATGAAACTAAGCTGTGTTTCGTTTTATTGTACTGTCATAACAAGTAAATTGGGATACTCCATTTTGAATGTAAATTTACAGAGCATTTTGGGGTTTTTTACCTTTTACTTTCAGAGAATCTGTACTTCAGATGATGCAGGCTGGACAGCGTGTGGTAGATAACCCTATCTATCTGAGTGACATGGGTGCAGCCCTAACAGGGGCAGAGTCACACGAACTTCAAGACATCTTGGAAGAAACCAGTGTAAGATGAAGTTTTTAACTCAAGCGATGCAAATGGAATAAGTACATCTGTTGTATGTCATGGTTTCTTTACCAGCCTCAGTACAAAAGAGACTTCGGTGCTACTTTTGATGATATGTTAATATCAGTGACTAGATTCTTGTTGAAGGATATAGTAGATCATTAATACTGATTTACTGTGGGTAAATGAGAGTGCTCTGTATTTTTGGCAAATCATTTTCTTTGTGTGCTGTGGAGTTGCTACGTGTTTGTCTTTCCACATCTGCAGGTACTGTAAAGCTCTCCCAGACCACCTGTTGGAGTTTTTTATTCTGCGTTTCTCACTGGGAGGGAGAAGATATAAATATATATATATATGTTTCTTTACAAGGGTATGGCATCTCAAAACTAATTTTGTGTCTTTTCCAGATTCCCAAACGACTTTATAAAGCTCTTTCCCTTCTGAAAAAGGAATATGAGCTGAGCAAACTTCAGCAGCGTCTTGGAAGAGAAGTAAGTTTTTGGAGTAACAAATACTTTGTGTATATTTATATCTTAACCACCACTGTTATGCTTAGTATGGGTAGGTGCTCTAAAGGGTACATTATTTAGATTTAAGGTTTTCTGTTCTTCTGTTAGAAGTGTGTTTTTTCATGCACATGGTAGAAGTACCAAGACATGAGGCTATAGCATCTGGTGTTAAATTGTCCAAGTTGTAATTTCATGCAAGATAAATCTAGAGGTCTTCAGTTGACCAAGCATCTGTGCAACAATATACAGCCTAATACTGTGTATAGCATATACTAGTGTAAATAGCACAATATTATTTCAAACAACCCTCTGCTGTCTCCTGTGAATTGCAGTCGTTCCTGTCTGTTGTAAGTTTTAATCACAATAAAGTAACTGCATCTAAATGGTAATAAAGTATGTGAAGTAGAAATATTTGAGTATACAGAATCATATTTTATTTGTTAACTCGCAGTAACTGAGGCTTTTAGAATTCATGTTAAGTGGAAAATGCTATTGGACTGGGGTTGGAATTTTTTGAAGACTTCTTAAGCAAATTGAACAGATGCAGTCTGTGGGACCAGATGTGCATCCAAGGATGGTGAAAAGGCTTATCAGTGTCATTATTTTGTTTTTTAACTCATCTTTAAAGCACTGTGGTCGTGGTGGAGGTTCCTAGGAAGCAGAAAAAAAGTAAATGCCATGCCCATCTCCAAGAGGAGAATCAGGGAAACTGTAGGCATGCCAGTCTGCCCCCGGTCCCTGGGAAGATTATGGGGAAAATTCTCCAATAAGTCCCGTACAGGCAAATGAAGGATATGATTTGAAACAGCCAGAAGCAATTTTCTAAAAGCAAGCTGACTGATTGTCTTCTCTTCTGAGAAGGCCCAGAACACAAAAAGGAAACGTGGTTTAATGGTGAGCTTGGCAGTGCTAGCTTAATCATTGGACACAATGATCTCAGAGGTCTTTTCCTACCTAAATGATTCTATGATTCTAGCAGTGCCTGTTGTATACCTTGACATTTGCATGGCTTTTGTTGACGTCAACTGTAATAGTATTCTGACTAAACTGGGATATTACAGACTGGAAGTATATAATATGAGGTTGGTGAAAAAACTGGCTAGACTAATGGGCAGAAGAGGTTGTGATCAACATGATAAAGTCTAACTTCAGCCAACTACTAGTGGTATCCCCTCAAGGAGTCAGTAAGAACTGCCTTAGGTTCTGCCAAGAGAAATTCATGGTCGCAGACCAGGCCTGGAATAATCAGGATAGAAAATAGCTATATGGAAAAGGACTTTGAAACCCTGATGTACAGGAAGCTCACCATGAATTGGCAGACTGTCCTTGTGGCATGGAAAGCCAACTGCATGCTGGGTTGCCCTGTTATGCTGCAGGTGGAAAGTAGTGGTTAGCCCTCTCTGTAAGGAGGCCACATCTGTCTTACTCTGTCCAGCTTTTGGTCTCCCCAGCACAAGCAGAACACTGAAGCACTGAATGATGGCTAGTGAAGGCCACCAAGCTATGGAGGGTGTTGGAGAATGTTTTTAAGTCGCTTCTTGTGCTAGAATACATTGTAGATGACTTCCAAGTGGTATTTTCAGTTGCTGGGAACATCATAACTGAGAAGTCCTTGGAAGTATTTAATGTTAGATGGGCTGTACCAGGAACACATTAGTTACTGTATTTGTTGCTTTGTTTAGGTTGAGGAGAAGATCAAGCAAACACATCGCAAGTATCTTCTTCAAGAGCAGTTGAAGATCATCAAGAAAGAACTAGGTCTGGAAAAAGAGGACAAGGATGCTATAGAAGAGAAATTCCGTGAGCGACTAAAGGAGCTGGTAGTGCCAAAACATGTCATGGATGTGATTGATGAAGAGTTGAACAAGCTGGGCTTGTTGGATAATCACTCCTCAGAATTCAAGTGAGTGCATGGCCATGTCATGCTGTCAGGGTTCGCTGGCAGAGTGAAACATCAGTGCAGTTCTATGAAGCACTTACCTTCCTCTCTCCCCTTTCTCTCCTCCCCTCCCCCTCTTGTAGCATATCATTGCATTATAGGATTTTTCCCCAAATTTCCCGTGTTTACTTACATAGTCTACCTCTTTTCATCATCTGAGGTCTTCTGTCTTGTCTTGCAGTTTCATACTAGAGACACAAAATGTGCAGTTAGTTCTCATGAAGTGTGATGATTCTTTTTCCACCCTCAGTTTTGGCTCTGAGATCTTCCTTGTGCTTTGGTGTCCTCAGTAGGTGTAGGAAAAGCTAATACATGACATTGGCTAAGCTACCTGAGGTGGTCCCTGAAGTATTTGGGCTGGGTTGGAATTGCTAAGGAGTGAATGAATAGTTTATAACACATGTTCTGTTACATGGATTGTCAGAAACTGAAGTTGAATTGAACATTTCTTGTCTATTGAGTCAGAGTGTGCTATCCAATACAGCAGTTAGTATACTCATCAGCTCTCTTAATGTTCTGGGTTTCTGCTTTTAAAAGTATCTTTTACAGAGTAAAAGACTGTGTTTGAGGGCAAACATGCCTTTGGATGACCAGAGTCTTGGCAATCATAGAAAAGATACACTGGGCTTCGCAGGCAGCATTACTACCTTTCCCTTTCCTTCAGAGTTGTAACAGTGGTTGCAAGTTTGCAAAGGAAGTACTTGGGAGAAAAAAACCAAAGCTCTGGTGGCATGGCAATTGCCATCAGGTGAATCCTGGGCCCAGACAGGATTCCCACACTTCCCTGTGTCCGTGATTGTGCACAACTTAATAGTTACTGCATGGTGCAGACCTTCCTGTTCAATTGCATTCCTGATCTAAGTGCACAATTTTAGAACAGTGAGTAGTGCTTTGACACACCTGTGTTCTCTTCAGTTTGTTTATGCTGATTATCTCTACTGTTAACTTCCATACTGGCATCATTATCCTAGTCTTAAATCTTTCTCTGAGGTGTTGTATGTCCAGCTGTTTTTTCTTGCTTGTAAACCAGAAATCTTTCATCTCTACCATGTCTTAGTTTACTGTGGAGACAGAAAATTTTTTCTGGTTTTAAGTTTCATGACCCGATCCAAGCACTTGATGTGGTGCAGATCGTATAAGCAGTCCTGTTCCTTTTCAGACAGCGAGTCTCACACCAAAACAATTGTACAGGGAAGTTGTGTGCAGAAATTTGTCTTTTCACGGTGTATGGGAGATTCTTTGTTTCAGAAAAGCAAAAGCTGTGAAAAAAAAGCTTTGGTTGTTTTTTTTCATGGGGGAAGGGACAAGGGATTGAAGACCGTGAAAAAGGTTAGCAGTGACTGCCCAAATAGTGATGTTCTCTACATAGCCTCACTTCTGTAAGTAGTTTATATCCCACTTGTTGTAGATGACGTTGTTTTGGAAGGTGGTGGAGGAAGACATGAGCTGGTGAATCACTCTCATTTCTGTGTTTGTTAGTGTTACACGGAACTACTTGGACTGGCTGACATCCATCCCATGGGGTAAGTGTAGTGAGGAGAACCTGGAGCTGGCCAGAGCCCAAGCCGTTCTGGAGGAGGATCACTATGGAATGGATGATGTCAAGAAGCGAATTCTGGTAAGGAGTAGGCAGTGTGTCCCATTTCACACTCTGCTTAACATCAGGCATTTCGGATGTGTTTTAGGTTGCAGTCTCCATTGAATTGGTGTTAATTCATGCATCAAACAGCTTCATGAAAGGCCCAAATGTTCTGGTGATCAGTTAATGTGCTTACTTGTGGCAATGAAAGTCGCATTCTCATTTCAAACCACAATATTCTGGTTTGCACTTGATGCTGGGCAAGTCAGTGTCTAAGGGAAGCAGTCTCTGGATTTTTTCTCCACTTGCACAGTCTTCACTGTAAGTGTATAACCAGCTGAGGCTTCAGTTCTGAACTGTGATCTTTTGATTCCTCAACAAGTGTGAAATGAAACGAGCTGAACTTAGCACATGGGAGTGGTACAGTAGGAGATGCTCACATGTGTAGCTTGAGACTCAGGTGAGAACAAGAGAAGATGGGAGAAGAACTAGAACTATGTCTTCTTACTCCAAGGCAGTAGAGAGAGAGACTGCTTCTTCTGGTGAAATGATACAGAGCACAGAACCTGGGGACAACCAAACATGTAAATAACCAGAGGGAAAATGGATACATCAGTATTCTGACTTAGCTTCTCCTCTTGCCCTCCCCCAGGTCCTTGGAGGGCCAGTTTTGTATATGATACTTGTTTTATAATCACTGCTTGACCTGATAACAAATGTGTTTTGGTGTTGGTGGCATTCCCTTCTGTTTACTGCTAGTGTGTTTTATGTTCTGCAGGAATTTATTGCAGTGAGCCAGCTGCGAGGATCCACCCAGGGGAAGATTTTGTGTTTTTATGGTCCCCCTGGAGTCGGCAAAACCAGTATTGCTCGTTCCATTGCCAGAGCCCTAAACAGAGAGTACTTCCGCTTCAGTGTTGGAGGGATGACTGATGTAGCAGAAATAAAAGGACACAGGTTGGTGTAACTGGAGAAGTTTATCTATCCAGCCTAACTGAAGTTGGACAATGTATGTAATTTTCATCTCTATTCTGCCAACCCTTGCAGACAGGACTTGAGATACAGAAAGAGGTGAAAAAGATAGCAAAGGGTGGAGTTTGGAACATAATTACATTTGTGCTTTTAAGTGCAGTTGCTCCCTGTTTCTTGTGTATTCTCAGCTTTGAAAAGCTGAGTGAGCTACCCAAAACCATTGGATAGATGCCAAATGCTAATAGATGCCTGTCTGTAAATATCAGAACTAGAGTATGGTGACAGTTTGAACAGGGTCATTTCACATGTGTGTTCAGCTGTGATTGGTGTCCAGATAATCAGGATGGAGGAAAACCTGGAAATGAGAATATTCATGGGGTGAACAAGAAGCGAATAAAAAATTGGTAGATCTGACCCTTCCATAGGTTTATTTTCTTTCCGCATATACAAAATCCTAGAATGGTTGGGATTGAAACTGACCACTGGAGATTGTCTGAACCATTCCCGTGCTAAAGCAGATTCAGATACAGCAGGTTGCACAGGATGGTGTCTACACAAGTTTTGAATGTCTCCAGAGGAATCGGTCCCACAGCCTCTCTGGGCAGTTGTTCCAGGGCTCTACCTTCCCTCAAAGTTAGAAGTTTCCCCTCATATTCAGGTAGAACTTCCTGTGTTTCAGTTTATGCCCGTTGCCCTGTGTCCTGTCACTGGGCACCACTGGCAAGATTCTGGCCCGACTCTTGACACCCACCCTTCAGACATTTTTACAAATTGATAAGATCCCCTTTCGATCATCCGAAGGCTAAACAGGCCCAGCTCCCTCAGCCTTTCCCATGAGAAATGCTCCAGTCCCCTCATCATCTTCATAGCTCTCTATTGAACCTTCCCCAGCAGTTTCTTGTCTTTCTTGAGCTGGTAAGTCCAGAACTGGACACAACACTCCAGATGTGGTCTCACCAGAGCAGAGTAGAGGGTCTGCATCTGAATATAAAACCAGTGGTGTTTTCAAACCAGTAAGAGTAGCCATTCTGTGGAGTAAATTTAACCTGCAGGGCTCTGCCCTACACAGAAGCAGAGATAAATATTTTCTATGTTCTTCAGATGTTCTCTGTTCTGTGCCTCTTGGCCTTCACTCTGTTGTTAACCTCTTTGCTTTTGCTTGTTTCTGGATACCAGAAACAGTCTCTAGCAGGAAGATTATATTTTGCTATTAACAGTTTGTTCCTTTAGTATCTTTTGATTTACACTGTCTTTTTGTCCCTATCAAGTGAGGAAGTGAAATGTCACCTCATCTAGCATTTCTTACCTAAAACCCGTGAAAATTCAAACATCTCTGTTCTCAGCCTAACCTATTTGCTTTTCTCTAATTGAGAAGTGGTTTAAACTAAAGATAAAAACTGTAGTCCAGGAGTATTTTGCCAAAATTAATGTCAGTTCTTTACTAGAAACAGACTAGGTGGGTCTTGGTGCTTAATATGGTGATGGAGAATGCTTTTGATTGATGTTGAAGAAATAAAGACTTGTTTCCCAGAAGACTTGTTTCCCAGCAGGATATACTTGTTCTGTCAGTTGTGTGGTGTATGCTGATATATGCTGTGCTCTTCAATGGTTCCCTAAATACAATCTCTGATAAAACAGGAGGACATATGTTGGAGCAATGCCAGGAAAAATCATCCAATGTCTGAAGAAGACCAAGACAGAGAATCCACTTATACTGATTGATGAGGTGAAGTACTTGGTTTTTCATCTAGGTTTTGCTCTTTAAAAGACTCTTATCAGTCTGTGATCCCTGTAGAAAAGGTGAAGCAGTAACTCTCCTAAAAATCCCAGGTTCTTTCTGTTTATGTGACATTGGGCTCTCAAGTTCTCTGGCTGACACTGATACCTTAGATGCTTTGTTTTCTCTCTTTATAACAGACTCCAGCTTTAAAATTCTAGTTGTGTTCTTCTGATTAAATTACAGCTGTTTGGATCCTAATGGACCTGGCTGAGTATTCAGAGTTTCTGTAGTTCTTGTGTTTCCTACATAGGTGTGGGCATGTCACTGTGCACAAATCCACTGTTGCCTGTGTGATTATTAGCAAGAGTCACTCTCCCAGTAGGTCTAAAGTAGGATTCTAAGGAATAAATGCTTACAGTCAATTTGTGGTCTGATTTGAGAATAAATGAGTCAGGGCTACCAGCCTAATACTTTGTGGAAAAGCAAATAAGGACAGGATATAAAGCAGGAATTCAGAATAGACTGAATGTCATTCTGGCCTTCTTATGTGCCATACCTGGGAAGGACCAACAGCAGATTCTTGGAAATAGTATGGAGACCAGTAAACTGTCATCTGTTGCAGTGTGATTTAACCAATGAGTATCATGATTTGAAAGGTAGTGGAACCTGTAAGTTATGGTACTTGAGTGGTGTTGGCCAGAAGCCCTGCCTTGGCTGTAGCAGCAAATTTCATTAAGGCCATCCAGTCAACACTACTCCTAAGGGAGAAGAAGCAATGGCCCTGTTTGTATCCTCAGGAGAGTTCACTGTGCTGGAAGAGTCAATGACCTTGGCCATGGTCCTGGGCAGCTGGCTCTAGTAGCCCTATGTGAGCAGTGGGGTTGGTCAAGATGACTTCAAGAAGTCCCCACGAGCCTCAGTCAACCTAGGACTGTTACAACAGCCCAGGTTACCAATCTGGCTCTGCTTGAATGCCTGTCTGTAGGCTTTTTGCACCTCGGGCAAAGAAAGGAGTGTGTCTGAGCTTGCATATTAGGGAAGTGATTTAAGCTAGCACTCTAGTCCTTTCACTGTGAAGTGTTCTGGTCTGTGCTTATAGCTTAGCTTAATGAGTAGTAGCCCACTAGTAGTAGTGCTTTTCATTGTATGCACAGTGCCTGAGACTTCATAGTGATTTTCTGCAACACTCAAAAGTCCTGTGTCTTCTCAGGTGTGTCATGTGCTCACACAGGAAGGTAGCAGGGACTTGGATGAGTGCACAGAAAAGTGGTAGACTGGTACTGGATGTTAGTGAATACTCATGAAGAATTTCAGATGGATCCTGGAAAAAATAATGCTTGAGAATTTATCATGAGAGGAGACTTCTTAGAGTATTAAATTCTTTTCTCCCACAGGTAGATAAAATAGGAAGAGGCTATCAAGGGGACCCATCCTCAGCCCTTCTAGAACTATTGGATCCAGAACAGAACTCTAACTTCTTGGATCATTATCTTGATGTTCCTGTGGATTTGTCAAAGGTATTTCTCTTTACTGCAGAGGTTGTAGAGCCAGAATGTATGAATGCATATCAATGCAGAGATTTCCTGTCCATGAAAAGATGATGACATTTTATTCAGTTGGAAAGTCAGATGGAACATAAATTATATACATTAATTTCACGACTATAAGGTGTGACTAAAATTTTGGTCCGAACCCAGAAGTGCGCCTTATATAATGGACAAAGTTGCGAAATTTGCCAACCCGGAAGTGCAACCTGCAAGCCGAGTTGGGAGCTGTGGCCGCCGGGTGGGGGGACACTGGGACGCGGCGCAGCCGCCAGCCGGGGGGAAGCGGCACAGCCGCCAGCCACGGGGAAGCAGCGACAAGCAGTGCAGCCGCCGGCCGCGGGGAAGCAGCGACAAGCGGCGCCACTGCGGGAAAGTGGCGAGAAGCGCCGCCGTGGGAAAGCAGCAAGAAGCAACGAGAAGCGCCGCCAGCCAGGGGAAGCCGGGACGCAGCGCGGCCGCGCGGTGGGAGCCAGGAGCCGTGCCAGCCGCCGCCGGGGGCGGGTGGGAGTGCCGGGGCCCACTGCACGGGGAGGGCGCCTGGGGCTGCGTTTAAAGGCTACACCAATCTTTGAAAAATGTTTGCAAATTGAGCACCTGCCAGTAATTTGGTACTTTGTTGCACGCCGCACAGCTCCTCGCTGCAAAAAAAAAAGTGTGCCTTATAGTCCAGTGCGCCTTGCATGATCTACAAAGTTGCGAAATTCGCCGACTCCTGGGGGGTGTGCCTTATAGTCCAGTGCGCCTTATGGTCGTGAAATTACTGTACAGCTGTCTCTGCAGGAATTTACTTTAATTAAAGTGTCTGTACATGAAAGAACATGATTACCAGCATATGTCCTGTAGCCCTAACTCCCTGTAGAGCCAGGGACAAAGAGATGTGTGATCTCCACTAGAAAAAGCAAGAGTTTTCTTTTATGTGATGGTTGGCAGAGCTGCTGTCAAGGGACGTAGCCTAATGCTGGTATGAAGCTTTGGAGATTGGTCATCTTTACACACTGTTGCACTTTTTGTGCAACTGACATAAATCGCAGAATTGATATATTAGGAATAGGTATAGATAATTGGGTCATTCAGTGCCAATTTCCTAAAAGATGAAGAACTTCTGAGTTGGATCTAGATCTCCTGTGTTTTGGTCCCTATCAAACCATTCCAATTTGTGTATTTCTAAACATTTATTTTGGGGGTAGGGAACGTGCTATTACTTAGTTTTAAAATCCAAACATTTATTAAAAACTGATTCCATATAGAGAGTGATCTTGCTCTAGCCCTTCAGACAGAGAAATGCAGAACTTAGGAACTAGTAGTTGGAGTAAAGCAGCAGATTAATGAAAGTTTTTAATAGGACCTTTTAATGCTTCCAGGTACTTTTTATTTGTACTGCCAATGTAACAGAAACCATTCCAGAGCCACTGCGGGATAGAATGGAAGTGATCAATGTGTCAGGATATGTAGCAGAAGAGAAACTTGCAATTGCAGAGGTAAGAGAAATCACTGTTGTGCTTTATGTGAATTACACCTGGTAAATGGGTTTTTTGTAGACTTAGGCTTGCATATTTACATCCAACTGTGTCCAAAAAAATTAGGCACATGGTATTTTGGATGGAGTTCCTTTGATTTGAACAGATAGTTAAAGTAACTCCAGTGTTTCATAGGCTATGGACACCAGAAAGCAGCATTAAGCTAACAGCAGAAAGTGAATCGGAACCACTAGGCTTTTGTCACAAATACTAAGAGAAAGATGTGGGGGATTATTTCTTTCAGAGATACTTGGTCCCTCAAGCACGAGTTCTGTGTGGCTTGGATGAAAACAAAGCTCAGATCACATCAGATGTCCTGACTGTTCTCATCAAGCAGTACTGCAGAGAGAGTGGGGTGAGGAATCTGCAGAAACAAGTAGAAAAGGTGAGGGAAAGAGTTATGTGTAACTGTGACACTGTGCATCAGCCTTCTCAGCTTTTTCTACAGAGATAAATTACTATCTCACCCAGGTATTGAGGAAATCTGCCTATAAAATTGTGAGTGGAGAAGCGGAGACGGTCCAAGTAACACCTGAAAACCTGCAGGACTTTGTAGGAAAGCCCATCTTCACTGTGGATCGCATGTATGAAACCACTCCCCCAGGAGTGGTGATGGGTCTGGCCTGGACAGCTATGGGTGAGACAAAATTAATTTTGGGTTAATGTCTACATTTCCGTGTAATTTTCAAAAATTGAATGTAATAGTCAAACAGAGCTGAGTCCAGTCATGTTCTTCTACAGGCACTAGTAAAAGGAACTTCCTTTGGCCTTTAGATCCTGAATACTACTTCCTTGAAGGCGGGAGTCTTTCTTATGCCCTTACCGAGGCTCATCTTAGCTTAGGGCCATATGTTTTGTCTTTGAGCTCCATATCCCATACAAATTACAGTAATTTCACGACTATAAGGCGCACCGGACTATAAGGCGCACCCCCCCGGATTCGGCAAAATTCACAACTTTGTAGATCAGATAAGGCGCACCGGTCTATAAGGCGCACTTTTTTTTTGCAGCGAGGCCCCGCCCCCAGCTCACCCCGTGTGGTTGCTGGCCGAGGCCCCGCCTCAACCCGGCAGCCATTGGCCCCCGGGCCCGCCTCCACCCGGTAGGGGCGGTGCCGCGAGCCACCAGGCCACCCTGGACCTGGCAGCCATGGGCCCCCGGGACTGCCTGGACCCAGGAGTGGGGGGTGCGGTCGGCCCCCTAGCCCGCATTCACGCGGCAGCCATGGGGCCCCAGGACTGCTTCCACCTGGGAAGGGGGGTGCCGCGGGCCCCCTAGCCCGCATTCACGCGGCAGCCATGGCTCCCCGGGACTGCCTGGACCCAGGAGCGGGGGTACCGCGGGCTCCCTAGCCCGCCTTCACACGGCAGCCATGGGCTCCCGGGACTGCTCCCACCTGGGAAGGGGGATGCCGCGGCCCCCCTTGCCCACATTCACCCGGCAGCCATGGGCTCCCGGGACTGCCTGGACCCGGGAAGGCGGGTGCCACGGCCTCCCTAGCCCACATTCACCCGGCAGCCATGGGGCCCCAGGACTGCCTGGACCGGAGAGGGGCGGTGCTTCGGGCCCCCTGGCCCGCCTCCACCCGGCAGGGGCAGTACCGCAGGCCTCCGGGCCTGCCCCCAGCCGGCTGCTGTGGCACTTCCGGCTCCCCCCACGGCTCTCAGCTCACACTTCCGGTTTGGCAAATTTCGCCGCTTTGTACATCAGATAAGGCGCACCGGACTATAAGGCGCACTTCCGGGTTCGAGGGAAAATTTTAGTCAAAAGGGTGCGCCTTATAGTCGTGAAATTACTGTACATACATTAAGAACATGAGCAGAAGGAGGTGCCACTGTGACACATGGCACAGCTGAGGAATGCTGTATCTCATCAGTGATGTGCAACACTCACTTGGCTTCTGGTGTTGAGGGTATAGGTGTTCCAGCATTCTGTGGAGTGAGTGCAGTTGGCTGCTTACCATTCATTGGATTACTCCCCTAATAACTTGGGTGCTTAGGTGCACTACAGCATGGAAATACAGCACACGGCAAAGGAGATGACCTCTTCATATTAAAATTGACCTTGGGTAGAATTAAAGTAGTTAAGAGGGAAATCATCAGTATGGTGAAGAAGGTAAATAGATACCTGGCACTGAAAAACTGAAGTGGCTAAAAGTGTTTTATGAACTCAGCTTACTCTCTGGAGGAAACAGAAAACATGAAACCACTATAAGAATTTGATTATTTCCATTAAATACAGGTTGCATCTGTGTTCCTAGAAGGTGAAGTCCAAAAAAGCAATGAATGGAGACTTGAGATTTCTAGCTGGCCTTCCTGAAGGTATTTAAGGAACAGGTTTCAGCTGCTCTCTACTCAAGGGCTAGTGTCTCATCAGAGAGCATCAATTCCAAATGCCTGACAAAACTTCTGCATCACCAAAACCACCTGGTTTAATTTTCCTTTTAACTTTTTTTCAGATGTTGGTTTTTTTGGTTTTTTTTAGGAGGTTCCACTCTGTTTATTGAAACATCCCTGAGGCGACCCAAAGACAAGGAGATCAAGGATGGATCACTTGAAGTAACAGGGCAACTGGGAGATGTAATGAAAGAGAGTGCCAAAATTGCATACACATTTGCAAGAGCCTTTCTGATGCAGAAGGACCCCAACAATGACTTTCTTATGTCTTCTCATATCCACTTGCATGTGCCAGAGGTAAACTGATGCAGACTTCACAGAGTATGCACAGCAGCCTAACTAGTTCGCTCCCCTAGATGTAAAGCTGTAAGGCACATTGTTTGTCTATATATTGTACAGAACTTCTAGCAGTAAAACCCAGGAATGAAGACATTTTCTTCAGGCTCTTATGAAGGTCTTATAAGCCTTGTTACCATTCCTTTCTACAGCAATCATGTGGCAAGAATACAGGGGCTTGGATAATTTTCTGAAGAAACCTAAGCTTTTGTTGTAGCTGTTGGCCCTCTTATGCAGGCAGGGAAACCGTGACATAGAGATAAGTGATTTGGATAAATGCTTGGATGAAGTTACAAGGACATCAAAACTTAGGTCTCTGTGTTACCAGGCCTTCTTAAAGGCTGCAAGTAATTTACACATAATTGAAAATACTACTCCTGGTCTCTGTACCATGCTTCCTAGTCTATGTAATGATAGTGATTGCATTTGTCCAATATTTGAGGCTGAAAAGAAATGCACACAGTGTTCAGAGTGGCTCACATGCTGTGTGACAAGCTTTGAACAGGTGCTTTACTGAAGACAGATTCTGATCTGTGATTGTGCTCCAGCTTTACTTCTGGACTGCTGAGTGTTCTATGTGAAATGTCTTTTTTGCAGCTTGCTCTGTGTCTGTCCAGGTACTGCATTGTTGTCTGAATTTATTTCCCAAAAGACAAGAAAACAGCAGACATGATCTCTGTCTCTACTCCCTCTCAAACACTGATTTACTCTGCTCTTACCTCAAAGAGGTTTGATCTCAGATAAATCCAGACTGTCACTAGTTCAGGCCTGGATTTTGTGGGACTTCATATATTGATCTTTTCTGCCTGGAATGATTTTTGGTATTGTCCTCCACTACTTTGTGATGCTTGACCCTCTCCCCATTGTGATACTGACTTCTGTTCCTTGTTTCCGTGGTTGAGGTCTAACAAAGAGCTTCAAAGTGTTTGTGCTCTTTTTTCCCCACTGATGTTGCTTACTCAAAGAGCATACCACTGAGCCCCGTGAGTATGGTGGTGGCATCAGGCTGGAAACCACATTATGGACTCATGAATTATTTCTCATGAACAAGGTGAGGAATGTCACAGTTGTTAATACATCAGCCAATTCAACTAGCAGGTTTCCGTCATTCACACATACAAAAACCTTTGTGGGGCTTCTTGAAATGTGGACAATGTTAAAACAAGGACAAGGGTATTACCTGGCTATGCTGCTTCTTGAATGAGCAGGGGAGTTGTACTTTGTGTTTTTGAACAGGGAGCAACCCCAAAGGATGGACCAAGCGCAGGATGTACCATAGTAACAGCTCTGCTGTCCCTGGCCATGAATTGCCCAGTGAGGCAAAACGTAGCCATGACTGGAGAGGTGTCATTGACTGGAAAAATTCTTCCTGTTGGTGGAATCAAGGAGAAGACTATTGCGGTAAGAGCTCTTCTCTTGTCTCTGTGCGTTGTCCACAGGAGCCCTGGGTTGGGCTCAGTGGGGACAGGGACAGCCAGAGGGGTTGCTCCTTGAACTGGGAGCGGCAGATTTCATTCCATACACAGGTTGGAAAAGTCTGCAGAGGAGCATGGGGATCTTGTCTGTGTCTCTGGCTGTGAGGAAAGGGATGGGAAGCCCAGGCTTTGTGCCAGGATATCTGTGTTGGCCTAGCTCAATTCCAACTACACTGGCAGAATAGAAGGTGACTGATGGCTTTAACTGGCTGTCAGAGCTGTCTGCTGTCAGATTACAACAGTTCAATCACCTGTGCTGTGTTGAAGTGCCTGTTTCAGGAGGGCATCCAGTGGAGATTTGACGCAGTCTCTCTAACGTACATTCTTAAAATCAAGGCTCTGTTTCCTAATTCCAGTGTGAATTTGTCTGACATTTTATACAGGTGTCTGTTTTAGATAAAAGGAACTTAGATTGTGTCTTGTATTTTTGGTTTAATCCCTTTGCAGTTTTTAGAATTGCTTTCTAAGAGTTCAAGTCTCCCTCCCTACTTTTCACCTGCACAATTCTGGCCTACATAAGCCTTGCACCACACACATTTTTCTGTCAAGAAAGTTATTAGGTCTTTCTCCATTGAGCTGGGGCTTCTCATCAGTGTTCTGTCCCCAGATATATTTGGGCTACAGCCTTGTACAGTGTCATTTCTTTTCCTTGTACGACTTAAAAATGAGTAGTTGTTAGTGGCAGTCAGTACAGGACTAACCTGTGCTATGGCACTGACTGCCTGCACTGGCAGGAGTGTGAGTGGCCACAGGCTTTAACACAGGATCACCCCTAAAGTGATGGGTACAGACCTGTGCTGGGAGGGGCAGCTCTGCTTTCTGTGCTCCTTCCAGGGAAGGTGCCCCATCAAAACGTTCTGTATAATTGTGCTAAGGGTGTTGATGGGGTAGGCTGGTCTGACAAGCTGTTTCTAACTCTTGCTTTCATCCTAGGCTTTATCCTCACCCAAGTTGGAACAGATACTTAAAACTCTGTAAATAGTATGAATGTTCTAAACAATCCTCTGAGCTGACATAGACCAGCTAAAATGCCTCCCCCGCCATCTGTCCCTGCAGCTAAGATGGCACTGGAGAGTACGTGTTTCAGGGCTTGAGGGGGCATCTAGAACATGCTTCACCCTGGTGATGTTTCTTCCAGGAATGCCCTGGGTACTCTCCAAGTAAGAGAGTAAAGCTGGATCATGCTCCAAAATGACTGCTTTTGCTTTCAGAAATCAGGAAGGGTTTCTGGTACATGGAAGGATCCGTAGGATTTGACAGACAGCCCAACCCATTTTCTCCCCACAGGCAAAAAGGGCAGGTGTTACCTGCATCATTCTGCCATCAGAGAACAAAAAGGATTATTATGACCTCGCTGGATTTATTACAGAAGGACTGGAAGTGCATTTTGTGGAGCACTACAAAGAGGTATTTGACATAGCATTTCCACAGCTGGATCTCACTGGAGGATGACACGCTGTCATCCCTGATGGCTGGAAGGAGTTCTGTCCTTAAGTACTCGGCCCTCACCTAGAGATGGGTGACTGGGGGCAATCCTGAAGTGGGACATGAAGCTATTGCTGCTGCGCAGCTGCCAAAATGAATTATGGCTGTTAGAATAAAGTATTTCTCAGTCTTTACTGAATTATGGTCTACAATAAAGGATTTCCAATTTTGCCAAAGGAATTGGTCATGTTATCAGCCACCAGCAGTGGGGCTAGTCTGGTCTCTTCTCATTGAAGATGTTTCAGCTATTTCACTGTAAATTTCTCTGTGGCTTGTGGAAAAGGACTGAATAGTACACCCAGAGCTAGGCTTATGTACAGCTGTTACTCCTGATGTGGCAGAAGGCAAGTAGCTCTCAAAATCTGTCTTTGCTTAGAAGCCTGGCTAGGCTGAAAGGATACTGAAATCCTAAGGTAGTTCAGCACAGCTGGTACATTCAGCTGATAAAGGGGCGTGGTTCTCCAGGTTCAGTCACCAGGTCAATACCACCAGAAAGAACTCCAGGTTTAAAGAGAGCAGACCAGAGCCAAACAGCAACATATTCAGTATCACCAATCAGCAGCACTGTGCTGCACCACAGATGGCCTGTACCTCTGCAACAGCTGTATCATATTCTGGGAGTAAGAAAAGGAATTAAATGTCTTGACATGACTTTTGTACATCAGTAAACACAGATTTGGGGGCTAGAGAATTTGAATATTTTATCTTCCAAAAAACATCAAGAAAAAGGAATTTAAAGCGAGGAAGAGTAATAGCATGAAGTCTAGTTGAAAAGTATTTTCTTAGCCAAGAACAGCTCTTTTCATCTCACAGCAAGGGAGCCCTTAGGGGAGAATAAAGAATCCAGCTACCGAAATCCAGGAAACTCTTCATGACTCCAGTGTCATTCATGACTTGCTAGCACTGCAGAAAACAAGCCTGAATAGAAGGTACAAAGGGAGACACAGGAGCAAGGTCAGCTGCATGAGGAATGGGCTGATGTGCCCTGGGGAAGAAGTGTAAAGTAGTTAACTATTTTCAACAGCCATTTCTGTCCACCTGACTTCCCACCTACCACCCTCTAGATCTAAAGACAGACTAGGAGATAAAAGGCATTATTTCAGAGATTTCCATGTCCTGAGGCTGCACATGGTTATGCAGGATTTGTCTCTAGAGTGTCACAGCACCAGTATCAGCATCTCCAGCTGCAGATACAATAAACTACTGAACCAAATTCTTGATGGCTGAAGTTCAGGACTTTGTCAGGATCCAGCAGCAGCACACACTGAAGTAGATGTACTAAGAACACTCACTACCCTGGTTTTGGCAGAAAGGACTTTATTGTGTTGCAGCCTGTGGAACTCAATCCTTCTTTGCAGCAGCTTTCCTCATGGCTGCCAGGACGTTACTGAGTTCCTCCCGCTTCCTCTTGGCCCGAATGTGAGTGCCAACCTGTGGGGAGAGAGCAGAGCTATCAGTCTTTACCAGCGCAGACTGGACAGACTGAGACTGCTGCAGGCCTCGCTTCCATCACACCTCAAAACCAGGCAGCATAATAAAGTCCTGGAATGACTGACTCAACCTGCAGCCAGGAGACTGCCATCATGTCTCAGCAGTACCTCAACACAGTTATTTGAGACACCAAAGGGGCTGCTTTCAGCTCTCATAACCATTACAACTCAAGGAACCTCATTTGAAGTCTCCTGCTTAATGGCACCCAACTACCATCACTGCCGCTCTCATCTTTCCACACCACGCATGAAAACCATGGAAAAATAGCATGACAAGCCTAAATCCTTAAGCTTGGGGCCTTTTTGGCAAAGTACCTATGCATCCATCTCCTGCTTTCCCACTCACCACAAGGAACATTCTCTCCACTCCATCATATTACACCAGTAACTTCCAAAGCAAATGAAAAAAAAAAAAAATTAATTAAAAAGCCAAATATTCCTAGGGGAGGGCAGAAAACAAAAAAACTGACATAACAGTTTGTGCCATCATTGTTAGTTGATTAATTGACCCACCCGCTTCTTGATGAACTTCAGAGCACGTTTGTCCTTGGACACTTTCAGCAACTCCATTGCACGTCGCTCATAGGGTGCAAAGCCACAGACTTCCCTGATCATGTCTCGCACAAACTTGGTGTGTTTGGTCAGGCGCTGTGGAAAGGGAGGGAGGATGTCAATTACAAGGCACTACACGCAGATTATTGCAGTGAGGACTGCAAGGGGCTGTGGCATACTCTCAGCTAGGCCTCAAGACCAGCCCATGCTGTTGGCGTGTCCCAAGAAAACTCGATCCCTGGCAGACCCTGCAGAACATGAGAGTTTGGCCAGGTGTGCCAGTCTGTCTTCAGGCTCAGGTCCGGATGTGTTACACACTGGCATGGAAAAAGCAGGACCATGAGCTACCAAGGGTTTGCACGGTAACACACGTTGGACACCACAGCTACACAGAGCATTTAATAAGAGTAATAGGCCCAGATGCATTCATGTCCTGTAACATGCATCTATCGAACCTGGACAGCTCGTAGTAGGATAATTCCGGGCAGTTTTCTGGATGACTGACTGTTACCAAGAGAAGCAGAATAGAAGAGACTCCAGAAGGCACACACCTTTCAGTCACCCGCTGCCCTGCCCGGCTGCGGTCTATCGAGCCCCGCTCGCCCCGCAGTCACGGGCAGCGAGCGGGTTCTGAGCCTTCCCGTCCCCCGCCAGCGAAAGCGCCGACCCGCAACCCCGCGGGACGGGGCCGGAGGCGATGGGCAGCTCCGCGTCGGACATACGAACACAACCGCGCTGCGCACCGGGGGCAGCGGGCTCGTTCGGCCCTCACGACAGGGGGGCACGGGGCACCCCGCGCCAGCAGAGTCTCATACTCACCCCGCGGCGGCGACACTGTCGGGGTTTGGACACGTTCTTGGTCACCTTGTAGCCCTTGTTAAGGCCGACGGCCATGGGGTAGCGGATGGCCATGGCTACGGCGCCCGGGCCCGATGGAGGCGGATGGACAGAGACCCGACCACCCTCACCCGCTCCGTACCGATGGCGCCGCACCGGAAAGAACGAGCGCGCGCGGGACACTGGGACAGGGCCATTTCCGGCGACAGGCGGAGCCGGGGCGCGCGAGGGACGGGACGAGGGAGATTGTGGCCCCTAGCGGCATGGTCGGTGTGCTGTGAGGGACTGGGGTCACCCCGCGGTGGGGTCGTGTGGGTGACAATGGGGACGAGGCGGGATCACCCCGCGGTGGGGCGGGTCATTGTGGTGTGGGGGGACAGCGGGGACCAGCCCGCAGCGGGGGGTCCGGCAGAACTGCTGGTTCCTCTCAGCTGAGGCCGCGGTGCTCAGTGTGCCCGCCTCACGGGGCCGCGCAGCCTCGCACTTACAGACTTTTTCCCCATAAATTATAACTTTGGTATCGCTTGACCAGGATCTGATAACGTTTGACAGACAAACCTAAAGGAACAGATTAAACGATTTTGTTGCAATAAAAGCTACTGGATTTTCTTGCCTCTGAAAGAGAGCTAAGGTGAACATGTGCAACTCAACTGCTTTTTGCTTTTGAAGACAATTCTGTTTAATTTGTTGAAATGGAAAATACTGACTTGAAATTGAAAATCTTGGATTTTGAAACAAATTACAGAATTTTACATCCTGCTGTAGAACTCGTCTTTACACGGCTGGTTCCTGTCATCCCAGGGCAGTGGTCCCAGCTCACTCACTCAGAGCTGCTGGACTCTGTCACCCCCTCATGGCACAGATTCCAACAATGAGGAATGTTCGTGGCTTAGACGGTGGGACAGGTCTGACTCCGATGCCTGTCTCCACAGGAGGGCAGAGTATGAACAGGAGTCTGCAGGGTGGGGGTGACTGTACTATACAGGCGAAGGAACTGCCTTTCTGAAATATTTCCTAATGTTTCTGAAAGTCAACAAAGAAAAATTACAAATACCAATTTTGTGGTAAATCTGCACCTCTAAAATCAACACTTGTTTGCTACCATCTTTGCAACTGAGAACTATTGCATGGGACAGCTAGCTAAAGAGCTCCCCATCCCAACAAACTGTGGGTCCCTCACAGGAGGAGCTGCCGCAGCCCCAGGCTGGAGGAGGCGTCACGTCTCCTGTCGCCTTTCCTGCCACTGCTGATGTGCACGGAGCTGTCCTAGCCGGGCTGCTCACTCACCTCTGGGTGTGCCGAAGAAGGGCCCTTACCTGCTCTGGCTCTGTGACTTCATCAGGTACAAGTGGCTCTAAAATAAACGCTTGCCTGGAAGAGGAGGCAGCACCTGCTGCTTCTCTCTGCCTGGTCTGAAGCTCATCCTGCACACTGCAGAGGTATAGATTCTTAAAACAGGCAAACACACCAGTACAAACTGATTTCTACCTGTCCATTTAACTGCATTCATCTTTCAGCCAGCCCCCTTCATGACACCATGGCTAAAAAGTCACACATAACTTCCAAGATCCACCACCTGCAGCTATGGAAAGGCAGAGATCCCATTCCCTCCTGCTAGAGGAGCCAGAATTCCAGAGGGTTACTGTGAAGCCTGTACGCACCAACAAATTGTTGTGTAACATCAGATGAAAGATGCTCTCACAGGATATGCTCCCATAGCTGTCACAGTGGGGGAAGGCTTTTACCCATCAGTTCCAGGTATTAACTGAATCATGTCCCCAGAAGGGAGGAGTACAGGCAAGACAATAGCCTGATACTGCTCAGCAATGCTCTGCCTTCCTGTGTTATCTCTTCTTGGCCAAGGCATTGCAAGATGCAGGTATTTGCATTTGCCAAGATCTAGACCTAGTTTTCTGCTACATGTCTTCCAGGAGGCAGCATGTGTCACCCTGTAAGCTAGCAACCCCAAGGAGGCTGTTAAAGGCTGGTCATAGGGAAGGCAGTCAGGAGACAGGCTCAGCCTCATGCCTAAATCTAAGCTACCTTAAATTCAGAGGCTACTGTCTTATGTTAATTAACAAAATATGCATAGCAACCAATGTGAAAGAACTACAGCACCATTCCCACAGGGTAGCCAGAGGCTTTCCCTTTGAGCCGAAAGGGTGTTGCTCTTAATGTCTGGTTTATTCTCGTCTTTCAAACCAAAACACTTCTGGAAGTGCCCCTTTCCCAGTGCATCCTGGCTGTCTCACTTCAGGCCTCTGGACCTCAAACAGCTGAAAGCCCCATTCACTTCTGCAAGGCTCTGTGGTTCTGCCCTGTGCTTCACATGTCCATGCACTTGGTGTTTCCCCAAGTGGTGAAGCCTCTCTGTCATCCAGGAAATGATTACTCACAACAACATCCAGCAAAAATCTCTGCATAGGGTTCATTGATAAATCAACCAAGGCTAGTCCTGCACCCTTATACCCTGCAGAGCTAGCCTGAGGTGATACCATGTAGAACAGGATAAGCTATACAGAGGCTGTTTTCCAGGGTTTTCCTCAGTTTATTTCTTCATAGCTTCCAAGGTGAAAAAGAGGCAGTTCCTCAAGGTCTGGGGTCTTTTCTAGGGTCAGGAAAGGGGAGGGGGGAACCTTGGCTTCTTGCCAATCCGATTGCAGAGGGTCAGTCCATAGGTTTTACAGGGGTTACAGGGTTACAGGGAACATACCATTCTTAAAGCATCTGGGTACAGGATTACAACAGTTCATCATACACAGTATTTCTGCAACTTTGACCCTCTCAATAAGAGATGGAGTTACAGTAATTTCACGACTACAAGCCGCACGGACTATAAGCCGCATCTCTGGGTGTTGGCAAACATTTCGTTCTTTGTCCATAAATAAGCCGCACCTGAGTATAAGCCGCTCTGTCGTTCGCAGCAAGGACCCACGTGCAACAAAGTTGCCAAATACTAACAGAACCGTGGCACGGCGGGAGGTTTACTGGCTCAGCTAAGGCTGTGCAGGCTCGGCCTGCTCGGGGCTGCTGACGGGGCCAGCTCGGCGGGACTGCTCAGGGCTGGCTGCCACCTCTGGGCTCTCTCGCCCTGGCCCGGCGCTGCCCCGTGGTGGAAGGCGGGGACGGAGCACCCCCCGCTCCCGCCGCGGTGGCGGAGGGCGGGGGCGGAGCCTGCCTGCTCCTGCCGCAGCAAGCGGGGGCTAGAGCCCCCCGCTTACCCCACGGGCCGCGGGGATGGCAGCACGGAGCCCCTGCCTCTTCCCCAAACCGTGGGGATGTCAGCACAGAGCCCCCTGCCTCTCCCCCGCCTGAAGTAGGGAACTCCTCTGCCTCCCTCCCTCCCCTCGCGCTGCTGGCGCTGAACTGGCCCCACCCACTGTGCAACACAGTAACCAATTTGTAACAATTGCGAAATACTGGGTTTTACGGGCAGGTTCTCGTCTTGGCACCCTGGCTGGCACTTCTGGGGTTGGAAATGTCAGAAAATTATTCACATATTAGCCACTCCTGAGTATAAGCCGCATTTATGGTGTGGGAGCAAAATTTTAGTCAAAATGGTGCGCTTTGTATTCGTGAAATTACTGTACTCCCATGCACAACAGAACACAGCTCTGAAAACAGGATGTAGGGACAAGAGAAATTATAACATCTCTCTTTACCAGCTGTGGCTGTGAGACACAAAACTTGTGATGATGATAAGCAAGGCCTCTCTTGTGGGCACGCAGTGCTGTGTTGGCCCTGCTTGGGCACTTGGTAGTAGTTGCACACTGTGCTCTTTCATTGTCCTAATTTGGGCAGGAGACAGCTGGACAAAGGTGTGTTCAGCTGCTGTTCAGATGACAGAGGTGGAGGAGTCCCTGGTGTGTAATAGAACCAGGGAGCAATCGGAGCCAAACTTTGCTAAACGGAGACTTCTTTGCTTAAACTCCTTGGTGTAACAGCTACAGCTGGTCTGTAAGCTGTACAGATAAAAATGGCCATAACAGACCTCAACTCAACCAGCCTCGTTCATTAGAGAATTGAAGAAAACAAGTCCCCAGGTAAGACAATGATAGGATGGATTTGAACTCAAACAGGGGGTCCCAGCCAATCCCATTCAATCATGAATGCAGATATCTTAATTGGTCAGTGAGCTGGGTGACACCAATCAGGTGTGTAAGCGCGGGAAATTTGAATCCCTTATAAAAGGGGGTGTCCATTGTTATAGATAATAACCGAATCAAGTCGAATTAAATAGCAAAACAGCAAATTTTTATTTTTGCGACCGAAAATACGGTCCTGGGAAGCCACAAACGAAAACACGACAGCGCCAAGCCCGGGGTCGGCACTGGGTGGACACACACGCTGATCTGACCTCTACCGCATCAGACTCCCGCTGTGTTCACACACTGCCATCTCGGAGAGGCCAGCTTTATACAGTTTTTCTGGCCTGAGGCGAGAGTTTCCTTTGTTTCTGCTGCAGATTCTCATATTTAGATTAAACCCTTTTTCTGGTGCTGCCCTGGACAAAAGGTCCTTCCTGCATGCTGATGAGGGCTGTGTCTGCTCCATATTGATGTGTAATGAAGTGCTGTCTTCTCGCTTATGGGAACCATCGGGGAGGTGATTGGTACTTTGGCAGGTATTTTATCGATGATCTCTTCCTGTCTGTTGTGGAGATCACCCGGCTAGGTCTGTTGATATGCTAATTACGGCCATTGTCTCTGGCCCCAGGTGCTTGGTGTTTAGGAGGTTCTTTTTATTTTATTTTATTTCATACAACCTTCTTATATAAACACAAATTATAACAACATATATAACACCATATATAACAATTATAACACCATTAATAAATTTTGGCTGTTGTCACATGAACTCAGTGCGTTCAGTCGTGTACCTGTCTCCAAAACTCTGACACCTTGATAGGGAAGTAAAGATCACCATAGAGTCTTCACTGCTACCTCTTTTAATAAAAACTGCCCTCTCCCACTGGAATGATCCTGCTGCCTTTGGAAGCTGTCTCTCTCCCACACAGTGATTGCTGCAGCACGGGGACTTGCTGCAGCAATCTCAGCTCAGCCAGGCCAACCACTGACTGCCTTGTGCTGCACAGCTACTGTGTTCCTCACTGGCTCTCCGAGTTTTAAGCCCTGCTTTGAGTCAGTTGGAGACTCAAACTACTGTCTTTGGTGTGGTTTATTACTTAGGTTCAAGCACATTTTCAAACAAAATACTGTGCTGCACATCACATCACATCACATCACAGGACAGTTTTCACAGTGGTCCTTGGGTCTTCCAGGTGGAAGAGTTTGAACCTGACTTTAAAGAAAATGATGCTGTTAGTAAGTAAACTGCGCTCCAGACAGTCTCCCCTAGAAGTATTTGGTAACTTGCAAGACTTCGCAGCAGGATCAGAAACCAACAGCCTCTACCACCTAAACCAGAAGAAACAGCAGGCTAAATCTTTCTCATACAACACCCCACACACAAGGGCACCAGCAGCTCTATTCAGGCCATTGTCTCCCTTCTGGAGCAGTACGTCTGCATGGACACACAGAGGAGCCATGCTGTCGTAGTTTGGAGGACAGGTGTCTGCTAAGAAGGCAGGAGCCTCTCTTTGAAATGGAGAATGTAAACCCCCTCCCTCCAAATTATTATAATTTTTAAATCAAACGGCTCTCAGGCAAAGATATGGGAATTAGGAATAACAGTTCTTTACTGGGAAATTGAAATACAATACTACAAAGAAACAAACCCCAAGCCCTGACAAAGCCAGAGTACAACCTGACACCCCTAGGCAGGGTGCTGGTAGCAGTTTGATTAAATGGTGGCTGCAGTCCTCTTGTAGTGACAGATGTGATTCAGTTGGAGCAGTGCTCCTGTAGAAGGTGCAGTTTCCTTCCGGAGGTCCAGTGGTGATGTGGAGAAATCCAGCTTCCCTCTGGAGTCCAGTGGAGAAAGGGGCTACCTTAATGTCCCAAAACCTCTGTTTTATCTTGGTAAGAAATGTTGGGCCCTTCCCCCTGGCTGGAGCAACTTCCAATGGGATGAAGTAATTTTATCAGTCACACAGTGGGACTCAATGGGCCATTAGCAGAAGATGTGGATAGTGTGATACAGGCCTGGCTGGCCGAGAAAGGCCACAGTACCCTGGATTTGTTGGAAATGTCCTAAGTAAGAACAGAGCTATTGTTTGTAGTAGTTAGGCTCAAGGGCAAGGGGCCCTTGGGATGGATGCCTGAACAAGGACGTGCTAACTACAGGAATGAGGAACAGATAAGTTGCAAAGCCAGAGTGTGTATGTGTCTGTTTAGCCTATGAGGAGCTCAGGTTTTGCAATATGTATAAGCTCATTAGAAGTGCTATATTAGGCAGTAAATAAAGAAAATAAACGAGACTCATAGATGAACCATATGGTGTCCGAGTCTTCCTTCTTCAACAGAAGATACCTCCCTGGAGGAAGGATGGGTTGTGAAAAGATAAAGAACAATGCCCGCCTGGTTTCAATGGATGGGCCTTAGCAGAATATCTCCCACGGATATAAGCATCACTGCCCCCACCCTCAACAGATGGTGATAGAATAGATACCTTTTATCACACTCTGTGTTGTAACCCCAGACACATGCAACTGCCCTCCTATGAAGAGGGGAAAGGCAGCTGCTCCTGCAACAGTTCCCTGGTCACCACATCTAACATCCATGAACAGGGAAGTCTGCCTGTATTTCTAATTTTCTGTTTCTTTTACAGCACATGCACACTACTAAGGCTGTCACCCATATTGCCACAGGCAACTGTTCCCAAATCCAGCTGCTCTAGGAAAAAACAGAAAACAACCCTTGCCTGTGCCTTGAAGCTTCTGCTTAATTACGGTTTCTGACCTGGCCAGTCCAACTGCTTGCTCTGCCTGAGCAGAGGACACATCTGCAGCTGCCAGTTTGGGCAGGCTGTTCTTGTCTTCTGAAGGAAAGGATTTAAGCCTTCTAGGGCTGCACTGGCCCTTACAACACTGACATTACAGCCTGAGTTAACAGCCTCACCTCTGCTGCCATGCAATGGAATTCCTTAATTTTACATCGACTTCTGCTATTATAGATGCCTTAACTTTGGTCTTCCAAGTTGCTCATCACTTCCAAATGAAAAGTACATCCTTGGATAAACAACTTTTTTTTTGTCATTGAGAAGCCAATGTCCTGCCTTCTCTGAGGGATCCACACCAAAGGGGTTCCCCCCTACAGCCACTGTACAGGGAATTCTATGCTGTTGCTCCCTGGGCCACTGCATGGTGCAGTGGGACCATGTGAAACTGACCTTCCCTCCTTGCTGGTCTTGCTGGGGATGGAAAGGTTTCACCCTTATCAGATGGGAAAGGCCATTTACAGACTCACAGATTTCCCTTGGAAGTAGTCACTTTGGACAAATGCAAGTTCCATTTGTATTCCTGCTGCCTTTTATAAGGTAGCCAATGCTTTGCAATGGTTGGATGCCATGTAGCTAGGAATGGTTTCTGTGGGGATGAGGTCATGCCTCAGTCCCTTGGTGGGCTAGCTGAAAGTCACTGCTGTCAAAAGGGAGCAGGCTGGATGGTGTAAGTGGAGAAGCCAGGGGGCATTGCCCCTTTGGCAGCACCAGGAGGCTGGATGGACTCTTCCCAGTTGTCACTCTGTACCAGTGGGATCCTGAGCTGTCCAGCCATAAAGAGCTTCCAGAGAGAGGCAGAAGCACAAACTGGCATCTCAGTGGAGCTTGTGAGGACCTCAGATTTCAGACAGAGGTTTGAAGCTGGCTCTCATTTCTAGCTTGGTGTGTTGTTCTTGGCCCCCCATGCCTCTCCCTGACTCAGTACATTGGTTTGGCACAGCCTGTTTTTTGGTAGGGGGGTGCAAAGGGCACAGGGGTAGCTTCCATGAGAAGTTGCTAGAAACTTCCACCATGTCTGACAGTGGCTCTGAAGATGGACATGCTGCTGGCCCAGTTAGGGATGTTGGTAATGCCTCTGTGACAACATATTCAAGAAGAAAATCAAAATAGAACAGACACAGGTTTTTTGCGAGGACAGTGAAACACTGCCACAGGGGCCATTCCCAGTGTGGTGTTTAGTGATGCACTGCTGTAGCCACAGCCATCTTGGTGCAGCCTGCAGCGAGCCTTGCCTCCCTGGTCGCTCCTAGCCAGCTGTGCTGTGGGCAAAAAGGGCAGGGGCAGCAGCAGCTTCCCCTTCCCAGTGCCCCACATGAGGAGAGGCATTCAATAGTGTTATGGCAGCAGGGCTGCATGGCTGGCAGCGAAAGCATGACGAGAGATTCCCTGATGTGGAACCTAGACAAGATCAACTTCTTGGCACTGCAAGATCCTTCAGGAATCTTTGAATTAGTGGAATTTGTTGACAATGACTACAAGCAGCAGTTTTTCTTCTAGTTAGAGAAGAGGAGGAAGTGAGGACTCATGAGGGAAAACAACAGGGCAGTACCAAGGTCAGTGGTAAAGAAAGAGGAGGAGGTGCTTCAAGTGTTGTAGCCAAGATTGCTCTGCAAGCTGCAGTGAGAACTATGGTGAAACAAACTATGCCCTTATAATGCATGAAGTCCATGGGGGATTGTTATAGATAATAACCAAATTAAGCCAAATTAAATACTAAAAGAGCAATTTTTATTTTTGCAACCGAAAATACGGTCTTGGGACGCCACAAACGAAACAGGACAGCACCGAGCCCAGGATCAGTGCCGGATGAGCACACATGCTGATCTGAACTCTATCGCATCAGATCCCCCTGTGTTCACCCCACCATCCTGGGGAGCCCAGTTTCTATACAGATTTTCTGGCCTGAGGTGAGAGTTCCCTTTGTTTCTGCTGCGGATTCTCATATTCAGATTAAATCCTTTTCTTGGTGCTGCCCTGGACAAAGGTCCTTCCTGCGCGTTGATGAATCCTGATGAGGGCTGTGTCTGGTCCGTATTGATGTGTAATTTTCCTTGGGAGTGCTGTTTCTCGCTTACGGGAACCGAAGCTTTGGAATGTAATTTTTCCCGGTGGAGGTGACTGGATTTACGGGATCTGGCGTTGCTATGGGGGGACTCCCAGGAACCTCCCAGCTGTCTGATATGTAGTATTTGACATGTTCTTTATTGATGATCTTTTCCTGTTCCCTCTGGAGTGGTTTCAGGATCGTTGAGCTAGGTTTGTTGATATGCTAATTAAAGCCTTTGTCTATGGCTCTGGGTGGTGGTGGCAGAGGCTGAAAAGTTCTCTTATTTTATTTCTTTATTTTATACAACCTTCTTATATCATATAAACACGAATTGTAACAACATATATCACAGGGATGAAGAGATCCACTTTCAGCCCATAGGAAAAGTGCTCACACTGGAGTGGGTGGATGCCAGAGAAAGCTGTGATCTAGTAAGAGACCCAAAGTGAGATGGCCCCCTCTTCCAGAGACAGAGAGAGAGGGTCATTGCTTCCAAACTAGAGCAGCCTATCCTTAAAAGACTGCACTCTGTGTATGAGTAACTTGGACCACGACAGTTTTGGGATGACTCTTTGCCCATGGGAGAGATGCCATGGCATAATAGAGCAAAGATTCCTCTCCCTGAACAAACAGAAAAAGACCTTGAGTGATGAACTGACATAAACCCCCACACCATGTCCCCCTGTATTGTCAGTAGGAAGGAGGGAGGCCCCGGGGACGAAAAATGGTGTTTTAAGCACTTATTTTACTTCTCATTATCCCCCTCTGACTGTTAATAATAAATTTACTTTATACCTTTAAATTTAAACCTATTTTGCACTTAGAGTGTTTTTCTCCTAGTCCTTAACTCATGAGCCCTTCATTAATTTTTTTTCCCCTCTCCTTTGCCCAACTGTAGCAGGAGAGGATAAGCGAATGACTCTTGTGGATGCCAGGGTGTCCTATGCCCTGTGCAGGTGTACCCACATAGGTACTGCAAAGGAAGGAGGCAAATCTGCAGAGGCAGAGTGCTTTTGTGAAGGATCCTTCACCATTCTGGCACAAGCTTTCCTGCATCCTCAAGGTGACCTGGGTTCATTTACCTGAGCAGCCCCAGGTTCTTCTTGTAAGAGAAGCTGTTTAGACATGCCTGCCCAGGCTGAGTCCTGCTGAGCAATGGCACATCTTTTACCCACCCCAAGAGGGCTTTGAGTGGCCATGGTGGAGGCGAGAAGAGCTCCACTTCATTCTCCAGTGACACCATCCCAGAGGAGCAGCTGTGTGTGATCTGGCTCTCAGCTGTGCTATTTGCTTGTACCATATGCCACTAGGCAGCTACAAAGCAGTTTTTCATGACTGATCTCACGACACAACACGATTAACAAAAGCTTGGAACTCTAACTCCTGCTCCTTGTCTGCATGGATGGATTACCTGCCCATGTTTTATCCTAGTCTGGGGCATACCTGTGACCTTCTGCAGGGCAGGAAGCAGCCACCCGTTACTGAGGTACTCAAATTAGAAGAAGTCAGAAAAGCAGCAAGAATGAAGCAAAAGTTGAGGAAGATGGGGGAACTGCAAAGGAGAAGTCCTTCCTTGAGTGACTTCATTCAGACAAAGACTCACCAATGGGCCAAGGATTGCAGGGACAACCTGGCAAGACTGTTTCCTGGGAAGATAAGAGTAATGGGAGTATCCATCTTCCAAGGAGGTGTTGGTCCTTCCTTCTATATATCCCAACAGCAAAGTCCTGTAGAAAGCAAATGTTGCTATTTCCTCTATATGAGAAGGTATTTTTGACAAGAAGAAACAGGAAAATTGGTCATGAATTGGTTGGTGTGGCCAGAGTGCTGCCTCTGATTGACACCAACGGAGAAATGTGCAAGGTGAGAAGGAGAAAACTAGATGAAAATGTAAACAAAATTCAAGAGATTTATGTAACAACAGAGCAAAGGTAAAAGCCTCAGTAGTCACAGTGCCCATGGACGGCCCACAGAAGTATGGATTCTTTACACAGAATTTTCTCCTTCTGGGAGTTGTAGTTATGAAGCCAAATATATTCTGAGGCTAGCTGAGCACCTCTAGGCACTACAGTGAAAGGTGCCCAGGCACTACACGGGAAGGGCTCCCAGCTCCTTGCCACATGTAAGGTGAAGGTATTCTCCCTACTGGCCTCAGGCCAGTCCTCCAGATCCTGCCACAGAGTGGGATGGCCACTGAACCAGAACAGCCAGTAATGTAGCATCCAACGGTATTTGCTTAGCAGGGGTAGAGAGGGCAAATAGTGATTTATGTTCTGCAACATGCTAACTTGACAGGCTTGAGCACATCTGAGCTTCTGCTCCTCCAGGCCCGGTCAGACCAGCCCTATACTGGCACAGAAGAGAGAATATACATTTCTAGCTATTGGCACTATGACTCCTGCAAGTGGATGCTCATCTACACAATGCCCACCATACATCACTGACTTAACTCTTTATTGCTTTTTAAGTTAAATTGTCAAATCAAGTATAAACTGTCAATGGCCTCACTGACCATGTAGCCTCAAACTGATCTCTCTGCCTTCCTCCGTTCCTCCGTTCTGAGGCCGTTTAAATGTCTGCAATTCCTAGGACTCGCTGGCTTCCCACTCCAAATGTGTCATAAAAATGCAAACCCAAGCAACAGCTGTATTATGGTTTATCAACTCCTTCCTTACTATCCAGCAAACACCAGATTAATTCTATGTTAAAGCTGAGTATGAATCTCACATGTCAGATAGGTGTTTTCAGGTAGACCGTTCTCCAAGATAACTGCCAAACTGAAGCTAGAACTCAAGCAGGTCTTAAGGATGTGGCCACATGTGCCATGGGGATTACACATACCTGCACTAGGCTGGGGATCATCTCTGTTAATGGTGTGAGTAAATCCCCAGAGATGGATGATGCTCTGAATCATTTATGATGGGAGTATCACAGGTCTGTCCACATTGCTGGGAGAGACAGAGATGGACACCATGCCTGTAAAACTGGGGCAGTATTTCCTGGTATATTGAAGGAGAACTGGCCTGGTCTCCTTGGCACATAGGAAGGACTGTCGGTGAAGCTATGCCACTTGTTAGTTCTCTACCATTTGAGAAGCTCAACATTTTGAACACAGCAGTTGTTTTTCTGGATTCCATGGCATTATACCTTTTGCACTTGAAGAAATTCAGAGGTTAAGTCAGAGCAGGCCCAGCCTTAAATTCCTGCACTTGGGCAGACTACCCACTGAGAAAGGACATCCACCCAGCCCCAAGCAATGGCTCTGATCTTTCCAGGGCAGATTTCTGCATGCCAGCCTGTCACACTATGCTACATAGGGCCATGCTGAAGATGATTTCTTCAAGATTTCTGCAGACAGTGTAAAACAAATTAAATCCTACAGATCTATGCTATTCTCATACCCAGAACTGGAGTTTAGTAGTGCAGAGAAGCCTGCAAATATCGCCATCAAACAAAAGCTTTTCCTCATTTGCTGTGGCTCCTGCCCATTTACTCCATTCAAGCAAATCTCTTTCATGGCTGCCCAAAAAGATCTGTTTCTTGCACCTTCCCACCCACATGCATTCTATTGTTATGGTGGTAAAGAAATAATTTATTTGATGCTGCTGGTCTTCAAAATTCAGTTTAGATCACAGGCTGCAGAGTCTCTCCTGACTATGCCAAATGCAAGACAGCAAATGGCTTTCTGCTGTAGGTTCATGGTTAGCTGGGACTGTTCTTTAGGGACAGGCAACTCCAACACAAGTGTTAATTGAGGCAGTGCTCTAGCACTTCACTGTTGTCCCCAGCTGTGGACTAGAAAAACGTTTTCCAATGAGAGAAATGTATTGATAGCCCCTAAAAGGGCTCCAAGAGAGATGGAGAGGGACTTTGGACAAGGGCATTGACAAGGGGGATGGCTTACCACTGAGAGAGAGCAGGGTTAGATGAAATACTGAGAAGGAATTCTGTGAGGATGGTAAGGCCATGGCACAGGTTTTCCAGAACAGCTGTGCCCCTGGATTTCTGGAAGTGTCCAAAGCCAGACTGGACAGAGCTTGGAGCAACCTGTGGAAGGTGTTCCTGCCCATGGCAGGACTAAGATTAACTTTAAGGTTCCAGTTGGAACAAGATGAGCTTTAAGGTCCCTCCCAATACAAACCCAAACCAATCTCTGATTCTACTACTCTGTGACCAGAAAGCCAGGTGCAAAGAGCTACTCCATGAAACTTTAAACATACAGAAATTAACTGAATAGTCTTCATGGTCATCTTAGTTTTGTTGCAAGATCATTATAAAGCTTAATGAATTATCCTTTGTATAATACTTTGAGATCTTGGGTGGAGCACACCTTGGAGTTGCAGAAAGCATTTCTCTCATCTCCTTGATTAATCATGTAATACGTCCAAGAGACTGATCCCATGTACATACCTCGCCTGTCTTCTTCCTTCTCACATATGTTTTACCCTATAAACTTTACCATTGACAGAACCTCTGGCTTAATCAGCACTCCCAAACACATGTAGCATGTTACAGTGCATAATGGAATAAATAGATAGTTCTCTTTCAAAGTGGAGCCAAAGGTTTCTACTTTGACCTGTCTGCACTAAAAACTGAACTCCACTGGCAGCTGGTTTGTTTAATAGCATAAGACTGAAATATTTCTCTCCAGTGAGACCATGACAAAGGCTTAGCCAGCCTGGCTAGACATGAGGAACAGAACAGGTTACTGCAGCTGCTGGAGGAAAATATGTAAATAACTCTATGGTGGTGGGCACCTAGCCAGCTGCAGCTGGGCTGTAGATTTGAAAATTAAGTGCCAAATGGCTGTTCTGGAAAAAAAACCTGGGTTTGTTTTCATTAGCATGGAGATGAGTGCCAGGCTTTATATAATAACAATGCAGGGGTCTGAGTATTGTGTGCTCCTCTCCCACAGCTCCACTGCCATAGCAATGATTCAAATGATTCTTGGAGCAGAGCTGGGATTGCTCCTGGCTGATAATGCCAGCTTTTTGAACTCAGATGAACTTCATTCAGAGCCAGTCCCCACCCTCCTTCACTGTGCTCTCCAAACTGCCAAACAGCTAAATGATGCCAAACAGCTTGCACATGAAATGAGAGAACCTGAACTCCACAGGTTGCTGAGAATTTGTGCTACCCTGGCAGTTGGATCCCTGAAAGTCTAACAAGAATAAAATCCAGCTCTGTATGTGAAAGCAAAACTCAGAGATTAGAGATTATTTGATCAGTATTTCGTTAAACTGATGTGAATAATCCCTACCTTGATTTTAGAGTAGAGTTACTATTTATCTCTTTAAACAGCAGCGGCTCTGCACATGAATGCCCGCGGTTCTTGGCTCCAAAGGCTGCCACAGTCTGACTGGAAGGAAGCATTTTTCCTGCTTGGCCAGCTCATCTGCTTTCAGTGGTGCTTTCACGGTATATTCAACTGCCAAGAAATCTGTTTTCTTATTAGTTTGGAAGAATTCCTGAATCCTGGGGAGCCAGTGGGGGTGAGACACAGTAGGTGATGCTACCCTGAAAGCTGCTGTATCCCACCATGCACCTGCTCCTGCACCTGGGGAAGACTGTGAATGAGCTGTACTGCACGAAGCCTCTCTGGCTCCTGTGCTACAGACAGGGCTCTTTTTAGCATGTGCTATGTCTTACTTTGAAAGACAGGTGGCTGACAAGGAAGGCGGGAACCACTCTTGGATGGAAAATGGGATCCATTAATTTCCAAATTATTATAATAACTTTGAAATTATGAGTCTTTCAGGGAAAGATACAGGAAAAAGGACAACAGTTCTTTACTAGTATATATATGTATGTGTATAACAAGGCAAACAAACAACAGCAGCAGCAACAACAAACAGAATCAAAAACCCAGTCACATCCAGAACCACAGATCCAGTGACATCCAGAGCCACAGACCCAGTAAGCCACATCCAGAACCACAGACCCAGTGACACCCAGAGCCACACATCCAGTCACAGCCAGAACCACAGACCCAGTGACAGCCAGCAGCACAGACCCAATGACAGCCAGAACCACAGACCCAGTCACACCCAGAACCACAGACCCAGTCAGTCACAGCCAGAACCACAGATCCATTCAGTCACACCCAGAGTCACAGACCCAGTCACACCCAGAGCCACAGACCCAGTCAGTCACATCCAGAACCACAGACCCAGTCAGTCTCAGCCTTCTCTCGGCTGCAGGCACTTTCCCTGTTTGTGCAGTTCCGGGCACAGCCGCCAGGGGCGCTGGTGGTTCCCGGCTGGGCAAGGCGGGTGCGATGATTCCCCCGCGGCTGCAGGGGGCGCTGTGGTGCGAGCGGAGCCGCCTCTCCACATGGCAATGGCGGGAGAGAGAGAGAGCGAGAGAGCGGCTTCCTTTGCTACCCTCCGCGGGCAGCCGGTCCCGGTACCCTCAGAAGAGGACAGGAAAAGAAGCTGCAGCAGGAACCTCTGAGTAGCGAGCTGGGAAGGCAGGGATGAGCAAAGTCCCTGCTACAGAAACTCCGCAGCTGTAGCAGGAGCCCAGGGGTGTCCCGGCCCGCAGCGGTGCTGGGTTACGGTGTAGTGAAAACCGCAGCAGTGGCAGAGAAGCGGCAGGACTGGGCAGTGGCAGCCTGGCTCTCAACAACCGTGGGGAGAGGATCTCTCAGAGGGGGACAGGGCTCCGGGATCCTGGGGTTTCCCCTGAGCACCCAGCTAGGTGGTGAGGGTCCTTTCTTTGGTGAGGCAGGTATTAATAAGGTCCCAGTTCAGTTTCTGCTGTCACGAATAGAGGCCCACCCCACGACAGAAGAAGCAGGACCGGGAACCCAGCCCAGCTCCCACTGTGGCAGCAAATTCCGTCCCCCAAGTAGCAGCTATAACCCTCCTCCTATGAAGCAGCTGCCCCAGCACCATCTCTTACCAGCTGAATTATCTCCGTATCTCTGCCCCTCCAAGAGAAACCCTCAGATAAGAGCAGTGCAGTCAGATGCCCTCCTCTCCCCAGAGCTTGGCAACTTCTTTTGCTTCTCTTAAACGCGGTCTTTACTGTTCCTTAGCAACAAAAATGGAGGGAAATTCCCTAAGAGAAAAGAAAACCAAAAGGAAAAACCTTAACGTCCAGCATGCTGTTACAAGCAAATCACTCTGTAGAAAAATGACAAAGTGGGATTGTGAAAAGTCGGGTAGCACTGAGCACTGACTCCTCAGCATCTTCTTGTACCCCTTTTCTGTAGAGACGGGAGGAAATGTGAAGTGTTTTTTGAATTGAATTCTCATTTATGATCGATCACATGAGAGTCTGGTTCCAGTACAAGAGTCCAAAGGGCCACACTTAGAAGTTACTTGCCTTATTCCCACAAAAGAGAGAACAATTCCAAGCACCAACCAGAATTCTCTCTGTCTAGACTTGGTTGATACTTCCCCCAGTGTGATACAGCTTGAATTCTGCCTCAGTAAGGATGCTCTAGAAAAATAATATTATTTTTTCAAACTCCTGTCAAACATTAGATGCCAGATTCAGAAAAAAAATACACTCTCTACATATTACAGCACGAGATCTTGTCTTGAAAAAAACCTTTGTCCTACAGACAGTCTGCTGTTTGCTTTAACCCCACAATTGTGTGCTATGTTCCTCTGTGCTCTTTTTTACATTTCAGCAAACTTTCTCATAGTGCATGAGGAAGGTTTCATCCATGACTCATGGTATTCCATTCATTTTCTGTACTTGCTTTAGTGCTTTCTGTCCTGACACTGCCGGAAACAATTTTATTCAATAAAAGATTAAATTCAGGAGCAGAATTCTGTGGTGAGGTATGAGTGCTTCATCCAGTCTTGGAGTCATTGCTAGCAATTTTTTGAGCACTAATGTTGAGGCCAGATTGAATTTAGACATATAGGAAAATGTTATGTGATATAGATTCTATCCTTTCTCCTTCCTGAAATTAATGACAATATCTGAGACAATCAATGAAACATTGTCTGGCTGTTCAGGCAAGGTGAAGAACATGAGGCAGACGGGGTTAGTGACTATAGGAAAGACAGAAACAATCTTATTCAAGACATACAAATAAAAGAGTGCAAAATGAGAACGGGGAGAGGATGGCAGCAACTGCTGAGAAACCAAAGC
This sequence comes from Catharus ustulatus, assembly GCF_009819885.2. NCBI lineage: Eukaryota > Metazoa > Chordata > Aves > Passeriformes > Turdidae > Catharus > Catharus ustulatus. The sequence goes on along the minus strand of NC_046249.1, from coordinate 6,389,392 downwards.
TGTTAAGAAACAGCAGTGGAAATCCTGTATCTCCAGATTTGTGAAAATGTCAGAGTCATTATGAAATCCCAGAATCAGAAAATTTGTTACGCCCAAACATACAGGAAACTGGTCAACAAATGGCAAGGTGCTCTGCATCAAAGTGTACACAAGGTTTTCCTTTGTCTTTATGACGTATTGGAAGCAATTCCTTCATTTATCTGAAATGCTCCAGAGTTAAACAGAGTCTGTCTCTACTGTCTGTGTCTGACATCCCAAAAATTTATTCCTACCCTATTCAAACAGTCAGATATGTTGCAGGTGTCTTTGAACTAGAGCTTCAATACTGAGCCCAGGCTCTTCCAAGTTGCTGACTTTGTATCAGGGTGGGACTTATACCTGCAGCAGCTTCCTCCTCTGCTCCACTTTCCACAAAGGGAAAACCTGGGAGAGTGGGCAAGGCAGGAACTGTAGTGTACACTCTGAACAGGTTCCCAATGTGAATGCCCAGGAACGCAGTCCCAGGGATTGCCATGATTCTGTTTTCCCAACCAGGTAAGGCTGACACATGTCTATGCCATCCCTTTGTCATACACTAAATTATTTTGTCTTCGGATAACAAATCCATTCTATGTGCTCAAAACAGAAGGAGTTTATTGTAAAAATGGTTTGGGTAGCAAAAACCTGTTAAGGTCTCTAATGAAAAACTAACTGCTAAACATTAAGAGATAAGTCACCATATTGACCGTGGTTCAATATTAAATCCCTATCTTAGGAGGGATCCAAGAGCACCAGTATTTAAATGGATGCCAAAACCACAACTGAAACATGTGTTGCATACCCTGGAAAACACAGTTGGTGAGTGGGCACTCAACTTTTGCACTTCATTTTCTTCCTTGATGTTTCCTCTCCCCATCTCACCCCCTGCCAAACCACTCTCTTCATTTTAGAAGAGATAGAAAAGTGAACATACATATTCTGTTAAAAAGAGGAGACTGGTGTCACGAATGAAAGTGTGCAAGTGTCCAGGTTACTGCTAAAGAAAGGGCCTTGCTGAAAAATATAGAAAATACCAGGTATTACTATAGATGCATATTTCAGGAAGTATATTTTGAAAGAAAAAAACCAACAACTTTACTGCAATACAGGTGATAGCAACGCTATGAAAATACCTAGTAACAGTAGAAGGAAAAAAAAAAAATCCAGAAGCACAAACTCTTGAAACACTCAAAGTTTCTAAGCCATTTTCCAAAAAAATCTGAGAGCTTAACTTCATGAACAAAGGCGATTTATATCTGGTAAACATTATCAATCAAAATTAGGCAAAAAGGTTAAAGGAATTTCTAAAATATGGCAGATGCACAGATGATCACATCAAATCACGAGAGAAGTGAGCTAACCCAAAAATGCTTATACAGAGGCTTTCAGCATTCCTAAAATATTTTTTCCTGTCTTAACACAACCAGAGTTTATAGCTGTTCTTCCACAAATTTTCTAGTGTTTGAAACTGAATGTTACAGGCAGAAAAACTTCAGTCTAAGTGCACGGCTTGATGCTCAGGGGCATTTTTTTTGTTTGCTCGGGGGAAGACAGTGCCGTTAGAGACGACACGGATTGCGTGGGGCAGGAGAAGGGGCTGGGACTGGGGCTGGAGCCGGTCCAGCAGCAGTTCGGTTACAGTTTGGAGACAGGCGCCAAAATTCAAAACACGCGCTGGGCTGTACCGCAACTCCCAAGTTCGGCTGAAACAAAGAGCAGGAAACGCATGGGGCAGGATCCCACCTCCCTGCGAGCAGCGCCCACAGGACCCTGGGATTTGTAGTCTCTGTCTCTGCTTCCTTTCCAGACTCGGTCAGAAAGCTGAGTTTCACGCTGTCGCACATTCTATCATATCTCACTGGCAGCGCCCTGCCGGCAGTGACCCTCAATGTAGAGCGGTTGTGCCTTTCAGAAAGCGCACGGGGAGTGATCTTGCTTCCATTTTAGCTGTCACTCGTAAACACCCTCCGGGGCACTCACTGACAACCACAGCTCCGCGGACTGGCGTGGAAATTCCCACCCGTGGCTCTTGGTAGGAGATGGGGCACTCAGTGCTATCCCGGGAGAGGTGGTGCCGAGCAGGTGGGACAGGCACTCTGCTGTCCCGAGCAGCCAGGATAAATCCTTTTGTATCAGATGCACATTTTGAGGCAAATGCATTCCAGGTGATTTATGCAGTGATTACTAGAGAGACTTACAGCTATTTGCCCTGATGGATATTGAGCTTCCAGGATTCCTGGGTTTATTCTAAGGTTTTCCAGTTTGAGGTGTACTTGATATTAGGATTTCACATAAAGATAATTTTAGTTCTATTTTGAGACCAAATACCTACTACTTACATTTTCATCATGGGTCTGTAAGTTTTCACATTGTATGCTGTATTTTCTTGCTGTCTTTCCTGTTTCTCTATCCAGACCTATGCTCCCATCTTTGCACAATGCTCCTGCTACTTCTTCTCTTTGCTCTTCATACAGATGACAGGCTTTTCAGTCTGTTTTTTTGACTCCTTTTTCTCAGCCCTCCCTTGTAGCTGAAAGGCAAAAGGCCAGAACAGCTTTGGGAATGATAATCCAGTTTATGCTAGTTAATGTGCAAGAACTGACAGAATTTGGGGTTTTTGGGGAAAATACTACTCCAAATATTCAGAAAAACTCTTCAGTGGGTTTTAGTTTGTAGAAAGACTATGTAGCCAAAACAGCATCACTGTTTAGGCACTCCTAAAAACATCAACCTTGTAAACATCCAGTTAATGTAGTCTCAGTTTCAGCACAGAGCTGGACCCTGGCCTGTGCAGAGCTGACAGCAAAGGGCAATGCCACACGCCGCACAAGCGGCTGTGGACGACATTTTAGGGAACTACAGTGAAAACGCACAAATACACCCTTTCAAGGAACCTGTCAGCCCATAGGCCTGAGCCCCACGGGGGATCCGGGCTACTGCTCCGCCAGGAGCGGGTGAGGGTCAATCCTGTCAGTCGCTCCGGTCCCTTCTGTTGCTGCCACCAAAATCTCTTCGCCTCACAACCGGCCCGGCGCCCGATCCTGTCGTTGACGCGCAGGCCAAGCCGCACCCGCGGTCGGGGACAGGCCGCGAAATGGCGGGCAGCGGCAAGCCCCGCCGCCATCTTGGCGTCGGGACTGCATGTCCCAGGCGGCGCCGCGGTGCGAGGGGCCGCCCGCCCGCCATCTTAGCGCTCCCTCCCCCGGTGCGGCGGGATTGAATGAGTCGCTGCCCGCCCGCCTGCCAGCCCAGCGCCATGTCAGGCACTCCGAGCCGCGGCACCCCTGGCGGGACCCCGCTGTCGCCGACCCGCATCTCCCGGCTGCAAGAGAAGGAGGAACTGCGGCAGCTCAATGACCGCCTGGCCGTTTATATTGACCGTGTGCGGGCGCTGGAGCTGGAGAACGACCGGCTGCTTCTGAAGATCTCGGAGAAGGAGGAGGTCACCACCCGGGAGGTACGGCCGGAGTGGGGAGCGAGCAGCGGCTGCCCGTAGAGAGCGCCTCCGTCCCGGGGTGGGTCCACGGCCCGGGGCTCGCCCGGCCCGTTCCCGCCCGTTCCCTGCGCGGCGCGCTGTGGCGGCTCCGTGTGGCCGCCGCGCCATGCGCGTCCGCTGGGCGGGGAGCGGGGGCTGTGCAGACACAGCGCCTACCCACGCGGCCCCCCGGCGTGGCCGAGGGCTCTCTGGCCGCGGTGTCACGCTGAGGGGCTACTGGCGACACATTAAAGGCAGCTCAGGCCGGAATTCGGCAACCGCAGGGGCCCGTACCGGTGGCTGAAGCGGAGAGGGTAGGAGGCGGCGCTGCGGGCGGTGTTGGCGGCTCCTGGGCCGGCTGGGCTGCAACATGGAGCCGCTGCGGTCCCTTGCCGCGGGCGAGGCTCGGCTGGGGCCGCGGACGGTCCGAGCTCTCCGATGCCCCGCGCCCACAGCACACGCGTACTGGGTGTTGGGTGTCCCCTACAGCCTCTGGCTGGATGAGTGATGCAGTGGGATGGAAGGCTTGAAAGCTTTTAGACTGACTTTGCCTCTCACCGTAAGAAATCTTTTACGGACACCGTAAATACTTGGAATCAAATCCCTGTAAATGACTCTGATTTGTTTCCTCGAATTTTGGAAGCAAAACTGGATGATTCTTTTTCCTAAGCCTTGCTTTTCCCTATTCTGTGGTGTCTGCTTCCCTTGTGGCAGAAGGATGTAGTCGGTGACACACTGGGGACAGTCCTGTCCCGTGAAAGCCAAACCTCCTGAGCAAGGTGCGATGTTCCACCATTGAGATGATGTTAAACTGCTGTGGAAAGCCTATCAATGAACTGCCTGGACTGCAACTTCTGCGATATGATGGATCGCTGTGCAGCTTTGAAATTTATTTTTCTTTTTCCTTTTTTCACCCCTTAAGATGCTGATTTGATAATGCTCAGGATGTTGGGAGGAGAGTTTGATTTAATTTAGTTTAAGCAGAGCAGATATGATAATTATTTCGGGACTGTTGGGGGTACCTGCAATCAGTACGTGTATGCCCAAAACCGAAGTACCTTTAAAGTCCCTCTGTATCATTTAATGACATATTGTAACTTACATGCTTTCAAAATTGTTGACTATTTCTGAGCATGAAACATCACTTGCCCTGTGAAATCATTCTGTAAACAAAGTAAACACATCTAATTTAGGGAACTTATAAGCTGTAGATCGTTGGAGGCTAGAAGGAGTTTCCCTTTGAAATGCAAGAGGCAGAATGCAATTTTATTGACAGCACATATGGAGCAAGAGTAAGAGGACAAGCTGACAACGTAAGTATAATTTCGTTAGACTTTTAACATGAGCACAAAACAGCTTGTAATAGCAGTTCTGTGTCCTAGCAATTCAAAAAAGTATTCTGATACAGTAATTAGAAATTAAACTTGAGAATAGTGATAGGAACTTTTTGGTTACTTTGCTCTTGAGCTTTCCTTCTCAGTTTTTTTTTCATCCAGACTTCAAAAAGGTCTTAATCTTTAGGCATATTATAATAAACTTCATCAGAATTCATCAAGCTCTTCTTTGGCACTGATGCTTTGACTTGTTTCTGGACTACCTTTGTTAAATACTTTCCCCATCCGTTTAGGAAAGTCTATTTAGTCTTTACATATGTCCAAAAAAGGAAACTTTGTAGTTTTCTTATGTTAGTGCTGGATAGTGGACCTTGGTTTAGGACTGTGGAAGCAGTAAAACTTCACTTATTTGTGAGATTTTCCATTTACTGGAGTGGGAGAATCTTGTCGTTTCACTTTTGGGACCAATCTAGTAAACTGGATTTTCTGCTGACAATTCAGTTTTCTTATTAACTGTTGGAATTCACATTCATAAAAAGATTAGGCTTAGTGTGAAATAAGATATTAATTAAAAATAAACCCTCCAAATCCCAACAACCTCCCCCAACAAACCCCAAAGCAGCTCTAACTTCTGTGTAGAAGTAGAGTTAAACATAGTCCAGTGAAATTTGCAATCTCTTCTCTCTGCATTATTAAATCTTTATATATGTAAGGGTCTAAGCTCTACATGCTTATAGGAGGCTATTTTCTTTTTCCACAGTGTTCAAAATGAGAATTCCCATTGGTTGTACTCAACTGTGTGTAAATTTGAATCTGATCCTTTTTATTATTTATAAAAGATGACTGAATATTTTATTGTTTTTGGCTTTTCTTTGGTATTGGCAGAAAGTATCACCTGTCACTGTGGTAGGTGGTGTCATGCACATTGTGAGAAGCAGACAAGAGGATTGCTCACCAGTGGGCTATTGGTTATTACCTGAGACTTTTGCCTAGAGAGCAGATGACAGGGTCCGTGGTCAAATGTGAATTTCTCAAGGATAAGGATAGCTATGGCAGGCAGTAGCAGAACCATGGTTATCATGAGAAAGATGTTTCTTTGCTTGTCACTCCAGTATCCCACAGGGATCATACCTGAGCTGGGTGAGACAATTATTGACTGACATGACATGTCCTGAGTAATGGGTGACCATTCCTGACACCCCCTGCTCCCACCTTGCATTTATGGGAACAGTTTTGATCTGTGCTCAAAGTTCTGGTTTAGGTTCTGTCTTCTGGATGAAAGAAGCTCTACTGATGCTGATCAGGCAAGGACTGTAATCACTGTTCTGCCAGAGTCTTTAATCATCAGCTGATAGGATGTTCTTTTTCCTCATTGTTTCAATCACCAATTTGAACAAGATTGCAGAAAGCAGCCGTTTGCTGTTCTGTGTGGCAATCTCAGCATGGCCTTAGAACAATATAATTCCTGTTGTTCTTTGTGATGAACACAGGGCTGCAGTCTCTTAGCAGGAAAGGAGCTTTGCCGTTGATTCATCTTTAGTTCTTTATTAATTATAGCCTTTTTCCTAACCCTGTCCAATGCTGCTTTACTCGTATGCAGTAGATGCCTAGACAAAAAGTATATACAGTGAGCCCTCAGACAAATGCAAAAAAAGAGTTTGCAGATGTGGCTGGGGGAACCTCTAACTGTCCTCATTCCTTCTCTGTTTGCTTTCCTCCATCACAATCCTTGTGACAGAAGAGAAATTGAGCTCATCCCCTTGTTTTTCTACATCCTTAGTACAAAACTGATGTTGTTCTTACTGTTGGGGTCACTGTTGCAATAGCCTAATTTGTGAGTCTGGGAGGGGAGATAATAGAAGAGCTAAGAGAGCAGTCCTAGAGCTCTCCTCATTCCATTTTACTAACTCCCTGCCCTCACCTGCAGTGCTTATGCTTGCAGCCTTCTGGAACAGATGTTTTGATGGGGACGGGAGGGATTACTGCCCTGTTCTGAGGACATCCCACTGTGCTCACCCTCTGAAAGGAGAATGAGAGAGAAAAATAATATCCTTGGGAGCCTCAGCTGCTGACGACAACTGCCCTTGTGACAAAAGCAGTATCTATGGTGATTCTCTCTTCACCTGTGTCTTCCCATCTCTGTGGGTGTGAGCTCATGTGACTTCCTTTTACCTGCCAGTGTTGGAGCTACCATGTTCTTTGTATGCACCATGTGTGGTGACCAGGATATGAGTATCTGGTGTTGCCTAGTTACCACCTGCAAAATACATGCTCAGATGCTGCTGTGGACATTGGGTCACTCAAGTTGCATCCTCTAAAATATTGGGTTAAATGGTTTTCTGGCACTGTAGGCATCATCTGAGAGGTGGCATAACATGCATCTTCATTGTTCTTGAGAACTTGACTGATATTCTTGTTGAGTCTGAGCCATAGCTGACAGGCAGTCCTTTTTCGATTGATAACTGACTAAGTAAGAACATACTCAGCAACATCTGGTGGGAATACATTTGTGTTTTGCACATTAATGTAGGCTAATGAGATTGTTTCGTCACTAAATTTTTCTGGAAGTGGATGGAACATGTTTCTTGCCTAACTTGCTGGGTCAATGCCTTCTTGATGTCTTTGTTCACTGAGTGACATCTGACAGCTTTTCTGAAGTGGTTGCTTTGGGAGGGTCTGTGTTAATGTGTCTGCCCTTTACTCCCTGCCTAGTGAACTTTGAATGCTTCCAGCACAGGTAGGTGAAAGCACAAGCAGTTGTGTCTTTCAAAGTCTGCTGTGGAAACATCTCTGTTTTCTTTTTCTATTTCCTTGTTCCCTGTGTAGCGCAATTTCAAACTCGCAGGCTCTTTTGCCAACAGAAGAGATGGGTGGGAAGTGAAAGCACATTTGTAGTGCAGTATGGGTGTCTACGTTGGCCTCTGTGCAGGAAGATTTATGCTTGGGTGCACATGGACATGGGATGGATTGGACTGCGGCATGTCCTTTTGTTTTCTGTTAAACTTAATTTTGAGGTTTTACTTATAATTTTGTTCATCACCTTCAGATGGGGTTTCCATTTTCAGAGTTGAAGGATCCATTTACTAGCCGAACCTGTCATCTGGGAAGGTTCTTTGCTTCCCAGGGCTTGTATTCTGGATGTTGTGGAGAGGCTGCTGGGGCTCACATGGCCATATGAGTTTTATCTTCCTTCTGCTCTTCAACAAAGGGATCAGTGCTAGTGGTGAGAGGGACCTGAAGAGTATCAAACATGACTCCAAGGCTCTGGGTGATTGTTGGAGGTTAGGGTTTGGTCCCCTCTGCCTCTCCCTCCCTGAATTTTTCTCCCATTTGTTGCCTAAGAGACCGGAACTATAGATACTTGAGAAAGACAAAGAACGTGGCCGAGATGGGGGGAAGGGGTGCAGCTGGCTGGGTGGTTTTCTCTTGAGAATTGCAGAGACACTGTGAGACTTTGGCTGGGGGTTGAGGGACTGGGCTCAGCTCCTTGCTAGCTCTCAGGCTTGGAGGAGAGACAGTTGGGCTGCTGCTACAGCAGGGAGAATTCAGTGCCATCACTAAGTTCTGTCCTGCACTGCTTCTGCTACCATAGGTGAGCTTTTGCTTGTAAGAGTGTTGAACTGGGACATTTTCAACATCAGACCTTGCTGGGAAGGACCCTCACCATCTGTTAGGGTGCCCCAGGGGAAAACCTGGGACTCTGAGGTCCTAGACAGGAGTGTCTCCTGGCTGGCACTGTCCAGCCCTGCTGTTTTCTGCTGCTGCTTCCATCTTTTTGCCACACTTTAATGGACACCCTGGGTCTGCCCCACCCCTGTGGCACTTGGCACAGCTCCTGAGTTTTTGTTACACTTTGTTTGCCACCCTGGGTATGCCTGCATATGCTGTTCCAGTTTGCTGCTCTAAGGTTCCTGCTGCAGTCCATTCAGCTTCCCAAGTGGCACTGAGACTGGCTGCCCGCGGAGGGTAGCAAAGGAAGCCGCTCTCTCTCTCTCTCCCGCCATTGCCATGTGGAGAGGCGGCTCAGCTCGCACCACAGCGCCCCCTGCAGCCGCGGGGGAATCATCGCACCCGCCTTGCCCAGCCGGGAACCACCAGCGCCCCTGGCGGCTATGCCCGGAACTGCACAAACAGGGAAAGTGCCTGCAGCCGAGAGAAGGCTGAGACTGACTGGGTCTGTGGTTCTGGATGTGACTGACTGGGTCTGTGGCTCTGGGTGTGACTGACTGGGTCTGTGGTTCTGGCTGTCACTGGGTCTGTGGCGCTGGCTGTCACTGGGTCTGTGGTTCTGGCTGTCACTGGGTCTGTGGTTCTGATTATTGTTGCTGCTGTTGTTTGTCTATCTTATTATATACATATATATACTAGTAAAAAACTGATATTCTTTTTCCCATATCATTGCCTGAAGTCCTATAATTTCAAAGTTATAATAATTTGGTGGGAAGGGAGTCACATTTTCCATTCCAGTGGAGGTTCCTACCTTCCTTGGCAGGCACCTGTCTTTCAGACCAAGACAGTGATTGTCAGTGGCATCAGAGCCCAGGGTTTATGGACAGAACAAAGGGCTTGAGGATAGCCGAGCAGATCCTGCAGACCAGCTCTGGATTGAATGACTGTTGTTAGCAGCAGGGTTTTGAATTCTACAGCAAACCCCAAGCACAGATTTAGACTGGGTGGAAAATGGATTTGGAGTAGCTCTGGGGAGAAGGATTTGGGGTATTAGTGGGTGAGAGGCTCAACTTTGTACTGGCCATGGGCACTGGCCCCCAGAAACCCCCCTATGCTGGGCTGAGCCCCCAGTGTGGACAACAGGGGATGGGGGATTCTGCACCTCTACTCTGTTCAGAGAAACTGTGGCTGCCCCATCCCTGGAAGTGTTCAGGCCACCCTGGGGCTTGAAACAACCTGGGATAGTAGAAGGTGACCTTGCACATGGCAGAGGGTGGAATGAGATGGGCTTTATGGTCTTTGCCAGGCCAGCCCTTTCTGTGATTCTGTGACCATGGAACTGTCTTTCAGAATTCACAACTGCTTCAGAGAGACAGGATCCACCTGACTAAATGTCCAGCATACGCTGGATAACCCTGTCACATAGTGGGTGAGCAACTGGCTCACGACTTGGGTCCAATGGGTTATAGTGATGGGGGTGACATCAGGCCACAAGTGGAGTTTCATGGGTCTCCAGCCTCAGCCCATCAACATCTTCATCAATGACCCTTGAATACAACACTCAAAGAAATACTAAAAACGTTTACCAGTGACACGAAATTGAGAGGAGCTGTCAATACCTCCAAGGGCAGAGATGCCTGGCAGAGAAATCCTGACAAATCAGAGAGATGGGAAATCACGAACCACGTAAAGTTTAACAGGGGCAAGTGTCAGATGCTACCTCTGGGATGGGGCAGCCATGGTTATGTGGAACCATCTCGTCTGGGGAATGAGAAGCTGAAGAGGGGCTACAGAAAAGGACCTGGGGATTGATGGCAAGTTAGATCTGAGTCAGCAGTGCCCTGGAACCAGGAGGGCCAACCATGTCCTGGGGGGCATCAGGCCAACTGGGCAAGGGAGGGGATTGTGTCTTTCTGTTCTGCACTGCTGCAACCTCGCCTTGAGTTCTGGGGACAGTTTTGGGCACCACAGTCTAAAGACATTAAGCTAATAGAGAGTATCCTAAGAAGGGGAAGGTTCTAGAGGGGAAGCTGTATGAGGAGCTGCTGAGGGCTTGGTTTGTTCAGCCTGGAGGAGGGGAGACTGAGGGGAGACCTCAGTGCAGTTTTCAGCCTCTCGTGAGGGGCAAGCAGGAGTCTCTACACTCGTGTGACCAATGACAGAGCTTGAGGAAATAACCTGAAGCTGAGTCAGGGGAGGTTTAACTTGGATGTCAAGGTTTTTTTCTAAGAGGTAGTTGGGCACTGGACAGGTTCCCCAGAAGAGTTTACAACACCAAGGCTGCTGGAACTCAAGGAGCATTTGAGCAACACTCTCAGGCACAGTGTAGGATTGTTGGGGTACAGGGCCAGGAGTTGGCCTCAATGCTCTTGACAGGTCTAACTCAGCATGTTTTATGAAAGTTATTCTGGTATCCTTTCCCAGAAGTGAAAGCAGCAATCTTACATGGTCTGTACGTTTTAGCTATCTTTCAAATAATTTTGCCTTCTTAAAAGTATAAAGGTACAGAAGACTTCAAGGTGCCTCATGCAGTCTTATTGCTGATTATATGATATATTATTTTGGGACAGGGAGAAGTCTATAGTTCTTTATCCTCTGAGGTAGAGAACAACAGTGGAAGCTCATTTTTGAACAGTTCATGTTTCTGAACAGTTCATCTGGTTTCAGATGCTTTATAGTGGAAGAGCAGCGGAGTCAAAATGGGCCTTTGGGCTTGTATTCCACAGAATGTCTTCAAGTGTTTGAAAAAACCTCCCAAAGCAGCAGTATTGGGAATAAGGCAAATAGTTGAAGCTAAGATTGTAGGGTGCACTGATCTAGTTCAGTTTATCTCTTGGGAATGTTTGCACATTTCAAATATACAGTAATTTCGTGATTACAAGTCGCACTGACTATAAGCCACATCTCCGGGTGTTGGCAAACATTTTGTTCTTTGTCCATACACAAGCCGCACCCAATTATAAGCCGTTCTGTCGTTTGCAGCGAGGACCCGCATGCAACAAAGTTGCCAAATAGAATTGCGGGATCAGGGTGTTTACTGGCTCGGCTCGGGCCGTGAAGGCTCGGGGCTGCCGACGGGGCCAGGGTGGCTCAGCTCGGCACTGCCGCTGGGCCACTCGGGGCCGGCTGCCGCTGGGCTTGCTTGCCTCAGCCCGGCGCTGCCCCGCGGTGGCAGGGGGACACAGAGCCCACCAGCAGGAGGGGAAGGAGCCCCCCTGCTTTTGCGGCAGGCGGGGATGGGAGCCTGCCTGCTCCTGGGGTGGCAGGCGAGGACGGGAGCCCCCCACCTCTCCCCCCAGGCTGCGCTGCCTGAAGGAGAGAGTCCCCGCCTTCCCCACCCCGCCCCCTTCCCCTTGCTACCAGCACAGAGGCCGGCTCCACCCGCCGCGAAACAGAGTAACCAATTTGTAACAATCGCGTAAAGCCTGGTTTTACTGACAGGTGCTCGACTCGGGCGTGGCTGGCACTTCCGGAGTTGGAAATGTCAGAAAATTATTCACATATTAGCCGCTCCTGAGTGTAAGCTGCGTGGGAGCAAAATTTTAGTCAAAGCGGTGCGGCTTGTAATCGTGAAATTACTGTAGTATGTTTCATCATAGTGGTAATAAAAACTAAATCTTTGTGTTACTCGTTAATTGAAAATGTTCAATATAGAATGTTCTTAAATGGCAGAAATCATATCGCACACCTTTTTTCAAAGAAACTTCTGTGTAACCTGGTCCTGTGTTTCAGCTGGGACATTCTCATACCTGAATGCATTTTTTCCCCTTTAGGTGAGCGGAATCAAGAGTCTCTATGAGTCTGAACTGGCTGATGCTCGAAGAGTTCTGGATGAAACTGCCAAAGAGAGGGCTAGATTACAAATTGAAATAGGAAAATTGAGAGCAGAACTTGAGGAGTTCAATAAAAGGTGAGGAGACCATTCAGGTTTTTTTCTTTTAATTAGAATGGGCAATATTTGCTGTGGAAATGATACTAATTAGCTTCTTAAAGTGCCTTTTGGAAGCAGGTCCATGAGATGAAATAGGCTTGTCAGAGAGAAGATCCTTCAGCTTGTTGGTACAACTGGTCAGAGCACAGAATTCCAGCAATATATGCACAAGTGTATTTGTAAATATAACATGAATGTCATGTGATTTGAGGCTCAAACAAACGGCTATTCCTGCTTCGTCCTGTCATAACCTCCACATGAACATGCTTGGTAAACTGGGTTGAGAAAGAGATCTAGATTAAAATTGATCCATCCAAGGAGAGTTAGTTCATGATTTTTATTGTCTGGTTTGCTGTATAACTGATGGAAGAAATGGAAGAAAAGGGAAAGGGTTGGCTCTGAGCGGTTTGGGAATATGGAAACAGTGTTGCCTTGAAAAGACATGAAGCTACAATATAAATGTACTGGAAAAAGACCTTGTACTGACTAAATCTTTTAAAATGTGTTCAGTTTGCATCACAGAGAATTGGCATAATAAATTAATTCCTGAAGCCAAGTAGAATCCATTATTTCAATTCCCATGGGAATTATTTCTAATCAAATTTTTTTGATTACTGTTTTGCAGCAGAAACTTCATTTTAAAATTAATATATATGGTGGAAAAATCAATTTTTGCTTCTAATTGAATTTTGGTATCTATTTTACTAGATAAGATTTGAGAGTTACAGGTTTTTTCCTGAGTGGCTCATAATGTACGTCACCTGTTTATCAATATTGTCAACCGTAAAATAACTTTTAATCTGACAGTGTCACTGAGGCCTACCATCTCTCATCTCTCTTCATTTGCAACTTAAGTGGTTATAAAAGGACTTAAGTGTTTCCCTCCTTTGTCTTTATTTTTCTGACTAGCTAGTTGCTTTATGATAAAGTATTTCATGTTTTCTCCGTAAATTTTACTGTATTACTGGCTACTCATTTTCTGTGCTGGACCCTCTTTTTGAAGTCAGCCGTTGGAAATACTCTTTTAGGAAAATACAAATACAAATGTCCAAATACAAAATAGTGATAGTGAAAGCATCTGCATTTGAGTGAGTCGGTGTAAAGTCTGTTGAAGCCCAAACCCATAGGCCTGCATGTGGCCAGGCAGCCTGTGAGCTGGTGTTTGTGGACTCAGTAGCTCAGCTTTTGTTAACCATGAAAAATCTCTCTGGTAACTAAGTCAACCATAAAACCCCTGAAGTGCAGTGAGATGAATTCCATCCAACCCTACTGCGATATTCCTGTTGGGACTGTTTTTTCCTCTTCAAAGCCTCAGGCTAGAAGTCTTGGCACTTATTTTGGATAGTATATTTTGCGTGGCGATTGGCATCACGTGGACTTTAGGTTGTCTCTCTCATCTCGTGATAGCTTGGCTTTTAAAGCAAACTCCAGAAGAGAGCAACAGCAGTAAATTTGGTTCACCTCTCATGTTTTGCAAGATGATACTTCTCTGTTTTGATTAGGGTATCCTTGTAAGAAGTATCTTCATTTGGCAGGTAATGAGAATCCAGTTGATTCCTGTTCTTTAGACTTTTGATAGCCCTAAGAGATTTTACAAATACGTTCTTGTAGAAAATTGTGCATGTAAAGTGATAGAGATTGTGTTTTCCCTTGGATCACCTCCCTCATGTGTTGTCTGGACAACTGAATTACCCCTTACCAATCATATCAATGACCAATTCTACCAAACTAATTTCAACTTTTTGTTTGTCTTCTGTGATAGATGAGGAAAAAATACCTGAGTTTCTGAGTTTCTCTCTGTGTTTACAGTTTATAGCAGTAGAGTTGAATTCTTCAGCTTCAGAGTTTCTTCTACCAAATTCCTTCCAGTCCATTGAAATGCTTGTAATGTACTTGGAGTGTTCATGGGGTGTCTAGCTTGTCATGTGGCCAGACTCTTGCAAGTGCAGCTTCCAATTTTTTTTTTTTTATTTGCAGTGTTCACTGACATCTAGCTGATTACTGAAGCTTCCCTGTCCATCCTGACAGTCAGATGGTGCTTCTCTCAGACCAAACTTACTTTGAGAACTGTGTTTAGTGGAAGCACAGGTTATTGCGTAATTGTATATTCACTACTATTACCTCGGTCTCTCTTTCAAGCTCATAACAGAGGAGAGATTTAAGGATGCCAGCACAGGCTGGCCGGGAGGGATTCCAAACACTGTCATTCTGTTGTTCGCTTGGAATAGGTTGAGTTGCTGGGACAGGAGATAATAGACTTCCCTCAAGACACAGGATCACAGTCAACCTATTGCTTTAAGAGCAGATTCCCCTTTCTTTTTTTCTCCCAAAGCCTGGGTTTGTGAGCATGGAAAGCCCTGAAGCCTTCTCCTGAAGGCACTGAAGATACTCCAGGGAAGCCACAGGGTATGGTTGGAGGTGGTAACATCAGGCCTGCTTTGTGTCCAAAGGAGCCTGAGGCTTACCTTGCTTTTAGTTCCTTCCTGAGGCTGTCTACGTGCATCATTTCAGCTTGTGAAGCAGCTCACCAACCTGCATCAAGAGCCTTGGATGGGACACAAGGATTTGGGACAGAGACCATGGTCTAGGAAAGAACAAGGTTTTTCTGTCAGCGCAGTGAGCTTCAGAGGAAGCACTTCTGCTTAGGTCTTTCTGTATCTTGTTCAGATACCAACAGATAACACTACCTCAGGGTTCCACGTGAGTGCAAATTCAGCTCTCGGGGTTTGGATTCTGGGACACATATTTTGTTTAGTTTAGATTTTTTTTTCTTGCTGTGTTACCAATGTTGTGACATTTTCTGGGGGATTTTTAGTGTTTGAGACAATTGCGTGTAATTTTGCCTAGTAAGTCAACAAGAAGCATCCCAAAGTTTTTTCTAGAGTAGTTTGTATTGGATTGGACCAAAGGTCTACTTCAGCCTGTTAATTGATGTCTGTTAAAAGCCATTTGTCCAGAGAGGAGAGGAATGTGACATGCATAGCAGCAGTTCTCTGGAATACTCTTCCGGTCTTCAGCAATTCCCTTCAGCTAAGGGACTTCGTGATGTCCAGCTGGATTCTGTATAATAGCCATAATGGATTTACATTTCATAGTGTGATCAGTGTTCTGAATCTGTGGCATTCTTAGACATAGGAAGGGGATTCTGAGCTTACCTACATAATATATAAACATGTTGTTCAATCTGCCTGCCCAGTTTTGTTTGTTCATTTATTCCTTTATTTTTGTATTCTCCTTCATATCTCCTAAGATTTTTCTCTTTAATGATCTCGTTTTCCAAGTGGAAACATCTTACTGCTTAGTTGCTTCTACTCCTGATGCTACTTTGTGCTTTCAATCAATGGTTTATCCTCTCTGTCATTTTTCCTGTTTTAGGGTATCCTCTCGGGAAGGAAAGCTGCAGAATTGGAACTTCAAGATGCTATTGTACCATCAGTGTTCAATGTCTTATTCTGCATTTTATTTATTATTAATTTCTCAAGCACAGTTGCATTTTGAGTGCTTCTGAGCTGCTGATAAGTGAAGAAGGGTAAGCTCCGGATAGTATTTTACATCAGACTCAGAGATGTCTCCCAAGACCCCAGTGAGTGGCATGAGTGCTACAGAACGCAGAAGTGTTTGGTGGTAATCAGATTTGCTGTGGCCTGTTTGGGCAGAGGTGAAGTAAGGCCCTTCTGTGCAGATTTCCTATCTCTGCTTATGCTCCTTGCCTTCCTTTACAAATTGACTCAAATTTTCAAAGTCTTTTATGATTATGCATATGCCCCCTACTTTTCTTCATTGATGCCTTTGTCTAATTTTACCTGTGCAATTATCAGAGAAGGGTGTTATGGGGGCACTTTATCAAAGGCCTTATAGAAGTCCAGATAGACAGCATTCATAGCCCTTCTGGGATGAAGTGACTCCATCAGTGGACAAGGGAAGGCCACTAGGTTGGTGGAGAAGCTGTACTGGATGTCTTGAATCACTTCCTGTGCTCCGTGTGCCTTAGCAGAGCTTCTAGGAGGATCTGTTCTGTGATGTTCACGGGTACAGAGGTGTGGCTGGCAGGTCAGTAACTCCTGAAGTCCTCCTTCCCACCCTGTTGAAAAACAGGTGCAATGTTTCCCTTTTTTCTGTTACCTGGGCCTTTATCTGACTGCCATGGGTTTTCAAATGACATGGAAAGTGGCTTGGCAGCTGTATCAGCCAATTTCTCAGGACTCTGGGGTGCATCTTGTCAGGTCCCATAGACTTGGATACATTGAGGGTTCTCGGGTGATCACAAACCTAACCTTCTCTTATAGTGTGAGCTATTTTGCCTTCTCAGTTCCTGTTTTGTGGTCCATCTACTGAGAGGTTGCCATTGAGGGCTGTGCCAAAATAGTTGTTGAGTACATCAACCTTCTTGTCTGTTATTGCCACTTTGCCAGTCTTGTTCATCAAAGAAATACACTTGCTTTGACCTTCCTTTTCTGCGGAAACTCTTCTAGTTATTCTTGGTGTCCCTTGCTGAGTTCAACTGCAGCTGCACCTTGGCCTTACTGACCCTATCCGTAGACAACCAGGCAATGTCTCCATACTCTTGCCAGGATACCACCCCATACTAATACTGCCTCTTCGTTATCTTCTTGCCTTTTAGTTTCATCTGCTGGTCTCAACTTGTCCGTACTGGTCTCTTGCCTTCCAGTCCTGAGGATCAAGAGCTCTTGTGCTCTAGAAAACTTCCTAAGAGATCTGCTCTCTTGTCTCTGAGGGCAGTTTCCCAGGAGGTGCAATCAACCAATTCCTTGAACAGTAGGCAGCTTGCTTTCCTAAAATTCATTCTTCATTACTCTTCACTTGACTCATGTGTCTCAGGACTTGCAGACTCCTGGACTGCATGATCACTGCAGCCCAGGCTGACTCCTGTCTTGACATCACTGATTGGATCACTTGTATTGGTGACTATCAGGTCCAGTATGTCATCCCATCTGGTAGAGTCATTTATTACCTGGCTTTACGAGCTGTCCTCAGTGCTTTCCGACAGCCTCCTTGATTGCCTACAGCTCACCTGGCTACTTTTCCAGCAGATGCAGATGATTGAGGTTCCACAGCAGGATGAGTCTGTGAGTGCAATGCCTCCTGTAGCTGGAGTAAGAAGGCTCGATCAGTCAGCCAGGAGCAGATGCCAACCAAAAGGGCTCCCATTGTTGACTCTGTCGCTGATTATTACCCATAGGCTTTCAAAATGCTGTTCTTTGGAGACAGCCCTTCACATTCAATCCACTTCTTGGGGAGAGCAACCCATACACCCCTCCTTTCTTGCCTGTCCCTTCTTGGCAGCCTGTAGCTGTTGATCGTTGAAGTCCAGTCATGGGGTTCATCCCACCAAGTTTACCAGCAGCTAGGTTGCAGCTTTCTAGCAGCACGGTGGCTCCCAGCTCCTCCTATTTATTGTCCACCCTGCATGCATTGGTGTAGAGAAACAGCTGGACTGTCTCTGTATCATCTCCTTAGATTAATGCCCCTTAATTTCTTTGAGGTATTTCATGTAGGTTTCCCTGTTGGTTCCTATTATCTCAGGAGCCATCAGCTCATCATCTCCATAAGACTTCCAGAGTACCCACTGGAAACTGAATGTGAAACTAGAGTGTGAGGGGAGCAAAGAGGAGGAAGCGCTTCCTTCTGATGAGAAAGAACAGCCAGCCAAAACATGTGTGGTGCGGTTGATGCACTGAAGGGAAGGGGTACCATATGAAGAGCTCAGGACAGGCTGGAGAAGTAAGCCTGTGTGAACCTTATGAAGTTCAACAAGACCAAGTGTAAGGCTCTGCATATGTATTGGTTCATTCCCATCACAGACACAGACTGGGTGGAGAATGGATCAAGAGCAGCCCTGAGGAGAACCAAGTATCAACGGATGAAAAACTGAATTTGAGCTAATGATGTGCACTTGCATCCCTGAAAGCTGATCATATCTTGTGCTGCATCAAAAAAAGTGTGGCCAACAGGTCAAGGGAGATGATTTGCCCCCTCAAGCCCACATGGAATACTGCATTCTGTTCTGGTGACACAGCATCAAAGTAATGTAAAGCTGCTGGAGTGAGTCTGGAGGAGGCCACATTTTTTTGATGTTCTAAGGGCTGGAACCCCTCTGCTCTGGAGCCAGGCTGGGAGAGCTGGGGGTGTTCACCTGGAGAAGAGAAGGCTCCAGGGAGAACTCAGAGCCCCTTCCAGGGCCTAAAGGGGCTCCAGGAGAGGGAGAAGGACTTTATACATGGGCAGTAGTGGTAGGACAAGGGCGAATGGCTTCATACTGACATAGGGCAGCATTAGATGGGATATTGGAAAGGAATTCTTCCATGTGAGGGTGGTGAGGCACTGAATCATAGAATCATGGAATATCCTGAGCTGGAATAGACCCAGAAAAACAGTCAAATCATCTCCTTGCACAGACACCCCAAAATCCCACCCTATGCCTGAGAGTCTTGTCCAAACTCTCCTTGAGCTCTGGCAGCCTTGGGGTGGTGATCATTCCCTGGGGAGCCTGTTCAAAGCCTCAGCACACTCTCTGGGCGAAGAACATAATATCCAACAGGTTGCTGTGAGAGAAACTGTGGCTTCTGTGTGGAAGTGTTCAAGGCCAGGCTGAATGGGGCTAGGAGCCAATGGAAGGTGTCCCTGCCCATGGGAGGGGTAAAACAAGATGAGATTTAAGGTCCCTTCCAAGCCAACCCATTCTGTGATACATGTATGTACTATTTGTACCTTGAATGCAACTCATGAGCACAAATTTTTTTCTGTTGAACCAAGTTCACAACTATGTTCATTAAACAGTTGGGTAGTTTCACTTTATAATAAGTTAAATATCTTTAGGATGTTCAAACACCATTTATATCACGTAAGGAACAGCTTAACTTTCAGTTTAAAGATGTTTGTGTCAGGAGTAGGGACGTATTTTTAAATCTAGAATTAAAATATTGTTGTAAAAATAGCCATTCTCATACCATTCTGTAACGTGTGGTTCTATCCTATATGCTGTGTAATAGGTTCCAGTGTTTGTTTTCATTTTCAGTTGTTTGACAAAGCTTTTGACTACTGGAGGGAGGGGATAAATGGATGAGATATGGTTGGGAACAGCTAATTTATCCTTGAGGTGCACAACACTTCTGCTTGGGTAGAACACTGCCCTCCCACAAGATGGTCGAACATGTCTGGTGAAATGAATAAGATCTATGCATTGATAGCAGAGGTAACTCTGTGATGCTGTGGTCAAGGAAACTCTCCTGTTCTGATGTTCCTGAAGTGTCTGTTCATATCTTTACCTGCGTCACTTTTTCTCAGGTCAAGCAGATCTGAAGGTATCTGTCAGGTGCCATCATTCTGCTTGTTTTAGCAGTTTTATGCTGGAGCTGCATGCTCCCAGCTCTGAGAGTAGTGAATGTCATGCTGTTGCTTCCTCTGCCAGCTATCTACCCCACACGTAGGGACAGGACAACAGGACGTGGTTTCATACTGAAAGACAGTAGGTTTAGATTTGATATTAGGAACAAATTCTTCCTGTGAGGATGGTGAAAGCCTGGCACGGGTTGCCCAGAACAGATAGGGTTGCCCCATCTTTGAAAGCATCCAAGGCCATGTTGGACGCAGCTTGGAACATGATGGAGGTGGAACAAGATCAGCTTTAAGGTCCCTTTCAATCCAAACAATGCTGTGATTCTGTGGTGTCGTCATTTAACATAGCTTGGATTTTAGTTAAAGAAAAAATCCATCAGGCGTGATTCTCTGTGAAGACTGCTGACTGTTTGACATGCTGTGAAACTGCTTAAGAAAGCTAGACACTTCTCTGTAAATCACATTTCAGGATGAACAAACCCTGGAAAGCTCTCTCTTGTTTCCAGCTTTGAACAGGTAACTGCGCTAGCCAGCCGGCCCCGTTCTGCTGCATGGCCTGCAGGCCTGGCGGGGCTGGGCTGGACCGGGCGAGGCCCTGCTTCTGCTACAGCACTGTCTGGGCTGGGTTCTCACCCTCAGCACGGCCAGGTGGGCCCGGGGATTGGCTGAGATTAGCTGCCTTAGCTGCCAGGCAGGGGGAGGGGAAGCCATTGGCCTGCAACGTGCTGCTGTGGAGTCCTGGCCTGGCTGCTGAGATCCCCCCAGCAGCACAGTGCTGCCTTGTAAAGATCACATGGCCATCTGTAGGCCCTGGTGAGATATTGACTCTTTTAATGCACAGGTGAAATCTGCAAACATCAATGCTCTCTCAAGTGAGAGAAATAAAAGAGTGAAGGTACTTAGAGGGAACAACAGGAGACATGTAGGTCAGTAAAAGAATCAAAATCCCAGATGGGAGGAGAGTGAGGAGAGGCCTTAGTCTTGGGCTGAAATTCTTTTGTAGGCCGTGGCAATGGACTGTGATACACTGAAATATCCCTGTAAATCATTGAAAAGCATGGAGGGATGGAGCGTTCAAATTGTAGACATGAGCAAAAGCATCCGTGCTGAAGCAAGCAGATGTTGAAATAGTCATGATTCTATGAGACATTTGAACAGAGAGAGATGAGTGATGAAAACCCTTTGCCCCCAGCAAAGAAGACCTCTGTTCCCAGAAATGGATGAAAAGAACTTAGGTTTTTATGCTAGACCCACTACATGTGGTCACTGAAACATTTCCCTTGAGCAAATGTGGCTCTTTCTGGGAAAAAAGAGCTCTTGAGAGTTACCCTAAGGTGGTGTTCTTTGAAGCATTGACACATCTTACCAGGTGGATTGGCTGCTTGTGGGAACTTTTTAAAACCTCAGAGACCCGCAAAAGCATTTGTATCTTTGTGAAACCTGTCACATTTTTTGCATGAAGGTAGTAAACTGAAGGCTGAAATTATAAGTGAAAACAAAAATTAAAACGGTTTGCAATGTTATCAGGTCCTTGAAAGGGCTGAAGTTACTTACCACTGTCAAGAATTCTCTATGGTTCTTTGTCCAACTGTACATCAAACACTTCATTCATTCCCATCCCTGGAAGCAGTTGCTTGCTGCCTGGCTTCTGCAAGTGGGGAGAAGCAAGAGGCTGTGTAAGCACATGCTGCTGTTCATGCTCAGAGTGAAGTGATATTTGCTCTTTGGGTCCTGCACAGGCAGAAGGCTCCCCAGGTCTGCTTGGTTGTGACACAGGCACAGTGGCATGTTTTACAACATATGTATTACACAGTGCTTGTGACCTTCCCATTGCTGCTAAATATTTGTCTCTTAAGTAGAAACCATGTTTTGTCTGTGCCTCCAGCATGCTGCTGAGTTTGAAGACGCTGCACATATGTTTCAGAACAGAATTCACAGTGACAGATTGGACTGATGATGAGACAAATCAGTTAAATTCACAATTAAATGAAAACAGATTCCAAGATCTACGCCATGAAATGCAGAGAGAAAACACAAGCTGAATGCATCACAAAATAAGTGTCAAATGCCACAAAAAGATGTCAACTTAGAAAAAGATGCACATCATGCTGAACCCATGTAAAGAAATATTGTATGTAGGGCACACTAATATGCCATAATAGAGGATTTTGGTAAAATAATTCTGACCAATTCAGGCAAATCAGAAATTCCAGAAGACAGTACAGGTGATGAGGGGTTTGGGAACTAAGCTTCAGGATCTGGGCTGGGCAACAAAGTTTGTATAATCTAGAACAGTGGTTTTCAGCTTTTTTTTTTGTCCTCTTTGCAAATGTAATAGTTATTTTCCATGTTTGGAGTTGCAGATTGAATACAGAGCTTTTAAAAGCCTATATGTAGTAGGTATTCTCTTCAAAGTTCTCTTAAAAACAACTTATGGACCACAGTTGTAAACTGCAGGTTTATAGATTTGAAGTTTGAGGAAGGGAAAGGAGAAAAATTGTCTACAATCTCTTAAGAGAAAAATAATTTTAAAATTGTTTCCTCCATCCCATGTGGTATCAGGCTACAGCAAGCTTATGCAGCAACAAGAAAGCATTACAGCACATAACAGAACAGTTTTTTAATAGCATAATGATACATGCTGAGGAAAGCTGCAGAAAGTCACTATGCTAGATGAAAATTACTTGGTGGGCAGAACGAAGATTACCTTGATCATATCTGCAATTTGGATATAACAGCTCAAATGATGATATTTAAGCACTCAGACGTGCTTTGCCCATAATGAATACTGCTGAAGAAATACTGGTTTATTCCTGAAAGGTGACCACCTTTCAGGTGACCACCTTTCCATAGTGGATTATTTTATTTTGCTACTTTTTGTGGGAATACATGATGAGGAATAGGCTTGTCCACATCAGATATAAAACACTGGAGATGCTCAGGCCTCTTTGTCCATTGCATGTACTTTGTTTAATAGGATGCACTCCAAAGTAAAAGGTACCAGCTGTGTAGCTGCCAGATGACAAAGTACTGTTTACACCTCTTAGCTGCCAGAGTTGCCTTGTTGTTTTTCCCTTGTCTGTCCATAACATGTTTTTTAGCGTACCATGCATTTACAGAACATGGTACTGCGGCTGCACATTTTGGGGGTGTTCCAGGTCAATGCAGGTTACTGCAAGAGCCATATAGTGATGAGCTGGGCTTGATAAAAGGTGTCTGGTAACAAAAATACCTGTGGCTGTAACCAGGATGTGTTCAGGATGGGTGTGCACCCATGCATAAATATAAAGTACTTTTTCTTTTTTTTTCCAGCTACAAGAAGAAAGATGCAGATTTGTCTGTGGCTCAGGGTCGCATCAAGGATCTGGAAGTTCTCTTCCATAGAAGTGAAGCCGAACTCAATACTGTCCTGAATGAGAAACGCAGTCTGGAAGCAGAGGTGGCTGATCTGCGTGCCCAGCTTGCTAAGGTATGAAATGGAATGCTCTCTTGCTTCAGCACAGGAAAGGCTGTGTAACATAAATTCTTTTTTTTTCTTTGCGGTCAGTTTATAGCCTGAGCATCAATGATCCGCTTTGCTTACTGATGAACCTTTGGCTGATCCTCTTGGATACAAAACTAAATTATAAGAAATCTATATAAAATGACCAAAGCAACACAGTGTTTTAGACATTTTGCTTGTCAGAAACTTTTATTTTAAAATTTCTGATGTTTCTATATTCATGGGATGTTGGGTTATTAAATGTTCTTTGTAAGGTCGTGCATGATTTTACACTTCTGCTGGAGTACCCAGTAGGACCATGCTAGCAAGAAAAATAAAGTGCAGCTGGTTGTGCTCAAGGAATTAATAATCATCAGCTCCTGTATCAGAATGTATTGAACTAATCCTACATTTTAAATAGCTAGTATGCAGACATATAAGCTTGGTTTAAATATCAATTAACACACACACACACCTGTTCTTTCTTTTTTGTTTTTGTGGGGCTTTTAAAAATTTATTGTATTTCCTTCTGGTGATTGTGTGGCTTGGTTTTCTTTAAATCAGTGACTTGACATTAGATTTGTTATTGTGAGTAACCAGTCCAAAGACATCAGATGAAGACCATTAAAGGTATATAGATGAAAGACAGGAATACAGACAAAATTATCTTTAAAATTCTTTACTAGGCTGAAGATGGTCATGCTGTGGCAAAGAAGCAGTTGGAGAAGGAGACACTCATACGTGTGGACCTGGAAAATCGGTGCCAGAGTTTGCAAGAAGATCTGGATTTCAGGAAGAATGTATTTGAGGAGGTATTATCAATCTAGTAATCTTGCTACTGTCCAAAGTTAATGTAGCTTTTAATCAAATTGACTATGAGCAGCTACTAACTAGTCCAGGTAGAGAAAATTAGTATTATCCTTCCTGTAAATGGGATGAGTAATAAAATAGGTGGAGGTTTTACACCTTTTTACATGGTAGATCAGTGGTGGACTCCCATGGGCAGGTGAATTCATGGAGCCAGCTGACTGCTGTGGAAAAGGGAGAATTTTGTTCCTCTCTCTGGACCTGGTTGCATGACTCTGCTCTTTACTTAGACAAGCTTTGGTTGGTGGACCTGATTATAATCTATTTTTATTGACTAGAACAGTATGCAGCTGCCTTGCTTATTGCAGAGGTAGTTTTCTGCCTGTTACGTGACTGGTTCTAGTGAAGACCAAAATTTTTGTTATAGTGGGAGTTGGGAAAGGGAAGCATGACTTTCTCTCTGTACCAGATGCAAAGTGTTATGTCTGTTTATTCCATCTCTGGTGATTCTGCAAGCTCATTCAATGAGTGGATACTGAGCAGTCGACACGTGCTTCTGCTGTTCATCTCACCTACTCTAGGTGTGATGCTTAGATCGCTGTTCACCTAACCACTTAAACCACATTAACTAGAAAGATACTAAAGTTTTTTTGGTTGAGTTTAATTTTTCACTGTTTAGTGACTGAGTTGTTTTACCACAGAATCCAAATGAGTGAGACTGGTTTAAGAGATGGGACAGGGCTGAGAGGCTAAGGACAGGGGGCAGGGGCTGGAGTAGGGCAAAGAAACAAACCAGGGAGATCACCCTGAGATGTACTGACCACTGTCTCACTTCCATGCCCTGGAGCAGTTGGATTGATACACTGACTGCAGTGACAGATCCTTTTTTGGTTGTAGGACCTTAAAATAACTTTCTTTTTGGAGAGAATGTGTTGCTATTGACTGAAGGTGAAGCTAAATGAGACAGCAGAAGCTAATTCTAAAGCTTGCTGTGCTCAAGGGTGAGTGTTCTGTAGCCATTCCTGAATGTTTTTGATTCTTCTATGCACCAAGTCAACACACAACGCAATAAAGAAATTTATTTCCTTTATTTTAGTGAATTGATTTGGTTTACTAAAGGGTCCACATCTCCATTAGAATTGAGACATCATGACTGGGAGTGTGGCAAGTGAGGTCTGCTTCTTATTCTAGTGGTGTTGAGCTGCTGGATCAGCTCAGTCCTTCACCTGATCTCTCATAGTCCCCCACAACATTCCTTCAGCTTCTGAGCTACCATTGCCTACAGTTACTGAGAGACTGCTGCTTGCTAGTTTTCTTGGTGTAAAAATTAACTGCAGGAAGAAAAACTTCTTCCATGTCACTTCAGAGCACATTGCTGCTAGTAAAAGGACATGTTTCTTGGTACGAATTTTTAGATGTAGAGCATTTGTGCAAAACAACTAGTAAAGTTACCTTGAACATATGTTACCCTCCTGTGACTCCAGTCCAGCAAAACTGAACCTTGCTTCACTTGTTATTGGCCGTGCTGCTAACTTCAGGCCTCCTCCCAGTACTCAGAACCACTCCTTGGTTGTTTGTCCTACCCTGAAGGAAGAAATTGTTTTTCTCATACCACACATTCAGGTCTGGCCAGGTCTCTGCATGAGTAAGTGTCTGAGTAAGCCTTACCTTACTAGTTTGCAACCAGTGTTCTTAAACACAGAAAACTCATGCATTTCTAAAAATGAAAATTTGTTAGTACAAACTAACAAATCATAAAAGATCATAAAAGATTATGTCTTCAGGACTGCTTGAGTTGCTGCTTTATTAATACTCTAGTCAAAATCTAATAAGAAGGGGTGATCAAGTATCTAGAATATAGATGAAATCCACATATGCTTAGGAGTGAAATTTGAAGATGCAGTTTTTCTCTGTAATGATTTTTTTCAGTGTTCACAAAAGGTGTTAATTTTAATCTGATTCCTTGTAGGCTGCTATGGTAATGTCAGGATGTATATTGAGAAGGACAGGGTTTGTAGTGCAGTATATGGAATCTCTTTGCTATGAAAAAATTGATGTTTTTTTCACTTCCCCCCATTTTGACTTTTGTAGCATAAAACAGCTCCTTCCTTAGACAGTATGTGGCTATTTTTGAAGCTGATTTTAAGTTGTATCACTTTTAAGAATTACATCCTGACAAATGAAAACAGTGATTTGAATCTGTTAGTGCATGCAGGCTTAAATGCGTGTAGTACTGTAGCTCCATGATGCTAAGTATTTAGTACTGCAGTAGTTAATTGATGTCTGAATGTAACTGCTTGTACTGTTTACCTTAGTCTGGGAATTTGTCCCTCTTTTTTGTGTGTGTGTAGGAAATAAGGGAAACGAGAAAACGACATGAGCATCGTTTGATTGAGGTGGACACAAGCCGCCAACAGGAGTATGAATCCAAAATGACTCAAGCTCTGGAGGATCTGCGAAATCAACATGATGAACAAGTCAAACTGTATAAGATGGAGCTGGAGCAGACCTATCAGGCTAAGGTAACAACTGCTGTCCACAACACTGTCTGACTGGAAGCCCAGTTTGTGAGATAAAAAACACTTCTGTCAGCTCTACTACTCTTGAAGAGACAAGTAACTGTGATTTGAGGAAGTTTTGTCCCAATGTTCAAATGCCTTCCCTAGGACTTGTGTGCAGATGCAGTTCCAGGGACGTTATAGCCAGAGGTAATAGCAAGCAACAGCTTTAGCCAAGAGAGGTCAGTGAGAAAACATGTGGAGCTGTTGTTGGTCTCTGCAAAAGACACAGTGGGAACAGTGGATGTCACACAGTAGCTGATTAGACAATGTCTTGTGCTATAAGGATTCTTTTTTTACATCAGTAGATCCAGTTTTTTTTCACAAAGGGAAGGGATAGGGAAGACTTGCAATATGTGCAATATGTTGTGCATAAGAAGCTGAACAGGGAAATTGGAGAACTTCGAAGTGGTTGTGTCTCAGTATGGGCTTTTCCTTGGATGCAGTGAGCTTGCAAACGAATATAGACACACTGGAAGGGGCTTCTTATCCAAGGGTGTCTTATCACTTTACTGTGGTCTTTGCAGTATTCCTGACCACACCAATGCACTTTTAAATATGTCTAGGCCTGGCCACATTTCAATGATCTATGTTAGTTCTGGACCGGAAAATTACTAGATACAGCTGTGATTTCTTTGGTGACAGGGAAACTTCAGGCAAGATATGAGACCTTTCCTGACCAGCTTTGGTGATGAAAACCATGGTATATAATCTGGAAATCATAGAATTGTAGAATGGTTTGGGCTGGAAGGGACCTTTAAAAGCCACGTAGTCCAGCCCCCTGCCTTGAACAGGAACGTCTTTAAACTAGAACAGGTTACTCAGAGCCCCATCCTGGCAATTCTGGTTGTTGAAAATACAGTAATTTCACGAATACAAGCCGCACCAATTTGACCAAAATTTTGGTGGAAACCCGGAAGTGCGGCTAATATTCGAGGGCGGCTAATACATGAACAATATTCTAAAAGCTGCCAACACGGAAGTGAGAGCCCGCGGCAGCCCCAAGCCAAGCTGGAGCCCGGCCGGCCCCGGCTGAGGTGGGAAAGCCTGGCAGAGGCGGGGCCAGCAGTGTGGGGGGCGGGCGGCTGAGCCTGAGCCAGCAGGGCGGGGCAGGGGGGCGCGGCAGAGCCCGGGCCAGCAGGGTGGGGGAGCCCGGGAGAACTGGGGCTAGCAGTGCAGGGGAGCATGGCAGAAGCAGTAAGGCTGGCGGGTGGGGCTGCCTGGCAGCGGGGGAAGCCCAGCAGAATCGGGGCCAGCAGCGTGGGGGAGCCCAGCGGTGCGGGGGCCTGCAGTGCCGGCCAGGGCGAGCAAACGCGGCGGCAGTGCAGATGGGAGGGAGCGGCCAGCGAGCCTGGCGGCGGCGGCGGCTACCCCGCCGGCAGGGCGAGCAAACGCGGCAGCGGGGCGGTGCTGACAGGAGAGGGGGGCCAGCGAGCCCGGCGGCGGCGGCAGCCCTCCGGCCGGGCGAACAAACACGGCAGCGGGGCGGCCGACGTGCCTGGCAGCGGCGGCGGCGGCCGGCCCGCCGGCAGGGCGAGCAAACGCGGCAGCGGGGCGGTGCTGACGGGAGAGGGGGGCCAGTGAGCCCGGCGGCGGCTGCAGCACCACCCGGCCAGCCCCGTCGGCAACCATGAGCGGGCCGAGCCTTCCTGGCCCCGCCCCGAGCCAGTAAACCCCGCTATGCCGCGATCCTGTTACTAATTGGCCAATTTGTGAAAGCTGTGCACGGATTCTCGCTACGAACGAAAGTGCGGCTAATATTCGGGGTGCGGCTTATTTATTGACAAAGACAGCAACAGTGTCGAGGCACCGGAAGTGCGGCTTATACTCCGTGCGGCTTGTATTCGTGAAACTACTGTACTTGTCAGTAGTTACAGCCACTTCTTGTTTTCTTGTGCTGCTAACATTGTTCTCCCCAACTGTTCACTGAGACTCCCTTTGAGTTCTTTGGGTTGATAATTTGGTTTGAGAAACACTGATCTACAAATATTAAACTATTACTTATGGCAGCAACACCATAGATAATAGATACTAAAACCCCACAATTAAAATTAAAACCCCCAACACAGTTGGCAGTGTTGGAATTATTCACAGAACTCTGGAACATGTAATACTTTATACAAGGAGCTACTAGTCATAGTCTGAAGGAGATCCAGGATAGAAGATGCTTAGTAGAAAAAAAAAGTTTTAAAAAAGGCTGCAACATACAGACTTAGAAAATGAAACAGTGACAAGCTTTGAACAGGGGAATGAACAAAATAAGCTGTTTTTTCCCTGCATAAAGGTGGTTATTGTGGATGAAGTTGGAATATGGAAGAAGAGGAATTTAGCTGTGAATTTCATTCTGTGGTTTCTGAACAAAGATATGTCCCTGTTAGAAAGCGAAAGCTGGGGAGCAATTTGTCAAAGCAAGTCATGAGGTTTAGCTACTGAGCAGCTCCAGGATAAGATGGTCTTGGGTAAAAGCTCACTTCTTGCACAGGACAAATGTGGAGCAGCTGGATAAAGTCCAGAGGAGGCCGCAAAAGTAATCCGAGGACTGGAACACCTCTTGTGGAGAGAGCTGAGACAGCTGGGGTGTTCAGCCTGGACTAGAGAATTCTCCAGGGAGACCTTATTGAGACTTGAATGCTTAAAAATGGCTTCATCATGATCTGTGATAATAAGCTATAGAAATTCTAAGTATGAGTATTTGGCACTATGCCAGCATGACTGTAAGGTAGTGAATGGTTGTTAGACTTCAAATATTTTTTAATTTTAAACTTTACAAGAAGTAATGGAGTGTGTAGTTGAAGTTCCTTCAAAACCTGTGGCCTAAAGAAGGCTCTGTGTGTGCTACTCAGAACCTAGTGAACAGCAGAAATAATGAGGATTGATTTTATAAACCTTTGTGCTGTGTGGCTAAAGAATGTCTGTCTGTAACTGTTCTTAGAATTGGATCAGTTTATTTTTTGAGTGGGTTCCGTGGTGTGGTAAAATTGTTGAGGTCCAGCTCTAAGGCATGCAAAGGATGATTTTTCTAGCTCTCTGCTTTCATGACATTTGCCATGTGAGGGTTCTGGTTTTACTCTCTCTGTTTTGGTTAAAATTAACCACTAGAAATTAAATATGTTCATTAGCTTTAACAAAAAAAATTAAAATAAACAAAAAAATCAACAAAAACTTAAAAACAAATCGTTATTGGCAACTATTAGGGAAAGATAAGAAAACCAAATGCATTTTTGCCTGTGGGACTGGATGTCATCTGGAGTGCTGTGGCTAGTTTTATTGCTTCTTGCAAAGGTACTACAGAGTAATATGGCGCAGTCTGACAGAGAATTTAGAGTGGGAAACAAGTCATGCATGAGAAAATTCTAAATAAAACTTCACCAGGAAAAGAGATGTGTTGATAGAAGTGAAAGTTACTGTGGATATTTGTAAAAGGATAAAAAGCATGGGGGTAGGTGAATGAGGAGTGATTGCTTATTATATTTTCAGTAGGAGCAGGAACACTGAATGTCCAGTGAGGATGTCCAGATTGAGAAGAAACAAAAAGTGTTGTTCTTTAATATAGAGCTAAGCTCATTGCCCCAAAAATTAAGAATGCAGAGACAAATTCCTGCCTGAGAAATCCACTGAGAGACAGTAAACAACAAAATATTGTCTCTGACTGTGGAAGTCCCTAAGTTACAAATAGCCAGCTATCCATGGAATGTTTTATTGAGCTAGTCTCTGGGCATCCAGGGAACTTTTGGACCAGGACATGAATTAGGTAGGCAGCCTTTGCTGTCACCCAGTGTGATTTGCCTTAGGACAAGCAAGCAGAGCATGTGGTCAGTTTTTTGGAAACTAAGGTTGCTTGTATAATGGAAGGGCTAATAGAGTATTTTTTTAACAGCATAAGCAAATCCTATAAGAAATCCTATAAGATCTGAAATAGATTTTCCTCAGTCCTTAGGGTATTCCTTAACGTTATGCAGTTCTAATCCTAAACTTACCAGACCATTTAAAATGTTTTAGAATTAAATAATTGCTATTTTTTTGCCAAAAGGATATTGCAGGATTTCTAACTCAGTACAAGTGAGCTGTATAAAACTTTCCTTCCAGCTGGAGAATGCCAAATTGTCCTCTGACCAAAATGACAAAGCTGCTGGTGCAGCTCGAGAGGAGCTGAAGGAGGCTCGCATGAGGATAGAAGCTCTCAGCTACCAGCTTTCTGGTCTTCAGAAACAGGTAAAGGGACTAAATTGGCTTTCATCTCAAACACACGGCTGTTTTGTGTGAACATATTAACCATTCTGACCCTTCATATTTCCTGAATTTTACACAGAGAAATCTTTGTTCTGTTCATTTGGGAGGGAGAAGGGTTTTAACTTTTTGAATAGACCTGCATGGATGCCAGGTGGGCTTTTTCTTGTGCTGTGTGCCTAGGCCAGTGCAGCAGAAGATCGCATTCGGGAACTGGAAGAAATGATGGCTGGTGAGCGGGAGAAGTTTAGGAAGATGCTGGATGCAAAGGAGAGGGAAATGACAGACATGAGGGACCAGATGCAGCTTCAGCTTACAGAGTACCAAGAACTGCTTGATGTTAAATTAGCACTGGACATGGAGATCAGTGCTTACCGAAAACTCCTGGAAGGAGAAGAGGAAAGGTGCGTAAAGATTCCACTTTCTTTTCTAAGGACTCACAAGTGTTATTTTCATTTCTTGTGCTTATTTTTTTACCACTTGAGCAGGAATGCCCAGATTTCCTTTCACTGAAGTTATATTGGCTTCACACCACAATGTTGTTGCATGGAACACTTGAATGGAACACTTGTAATCGACTGAACACTGTTCTTTGCACTGTCCTTTGGGTTTGGGTTTTTATAATGGTCTTGGAATACAGTGCTTGGTCTTCATATCATAATTTTATTTAAGTGTTTGTACTTCTGTGGTTTTAAACCAAGGGACCCAAGAATAGTGTGTTTATTAGTAGCTGTACTGGAGGGAAGGGTTAAGTGATCTGTGTTGCTCTGAGTAGAACTGCTTTCCATGTCATATGGTCATACTACCAGAACATTCTTCAGGGATGGGTAGGCCTCTTCTCATGTATGCAGTCCTCTTGACATACAGAGTGAGGATGCTGTCAGCCTCGGAACACATTACAGTCTGGTTACTTGAGGATATTGCAGCTTTGTCAGTGGTTCTCTGGGTGAGTTAATTAAAATGCATTCTTGGTTGTGTTAAGGTTGAAGCTCTCTCCAAGTCCCTCCTCCCGTGTCACAGTCTCTCGAGCTACCTCCAGCAGCAGCAGCAGCAGCGCTTCGCTTGTTCGCTCTTCCCGAGGCAAGAGAAAGCGTATTGAAGCAGAGGAGCTTTCCGGCAGTGGAACAAGTGGGATTGGCACAGGAAGCATCAGTGGCAGCAGCAGTAGCAGTAGCTTTCAAATGTCCCAGCAAGCTTCAGCTACAGGAAATATCAGTATAGAAGAGATAGACCTGGAGGGCAAATATGTTCAGCTTAAGAACAACTCGGAGAAGGTGAGCATCAGCAGAACTCAGAGAAAACAGGGAGGAGCTAAACTGAGGTGATATGCAGCCCTTTGCAGCATGAGTAGGTGTGGTCATGTGGAGAGCAGGAGCAGCATCTCAAGGTGCAGCACACTGCGGGAATTAATGGGGGCTTTGAAAAGTTGAACACAACGGTGGGCTAACGTGCTGCGGGAAGAGAATACAATTTGTGTCTCAAATGTGTAAATGAGTGCTGGGACACTGCTCACAGAAACAACCTGCTGTCTAGCAGAACTTTGTTGTGTGAAAAAGATATCCTTTAAAATTTTGCTGAATGACCTCATGAGATTTACACTTTAGACTCTGACTGGATGTAGGCAAATACAGTAATTTCACGACTATAAGGCGCACCCTTTTGACTAAAATTTTCCCTGGAACCCGGAAGTGCGCCTTATAGTCCGGTGCGCCTTATCTGATCTACAAAGTTCAAAAAAATTGCCTACCCGGAAGTGCGAGCTGCGAGCCACGGGGGGGAGCCGGCAGGGCCATGGCTGCCAGGTGGAGGTGGGGCGGAGCAGGGGCGGGCACGCCCCGGCCCTGTGGAGGCGGAGCTGCCCCTCCAGAGGCACGCCCCGGCCCTGTGGAGGCGGAGCCGCCCCTACACAGGCACGCCCCTGCCCCGTGCAGGCGGAGCCGTCCCTCCAGAGGCACGCCCCGGCCCCGTGCAGGCGGGATGGCCCCTCTAGAAGCACCCACCGGCCTCGTGGAGGCAGAGCCGCCCCTCCACAGGCACCCCCAGGCCCCGTGGAGGTGGAGCCACCCCTCCACAGGCACCCCCCGGCCCCGTGGAGGCGGAGCCGCCCCTCCACAGGCACCCACCGGCCCCGTGGAGGCGGAGCCGTCCCTCCAGAGGCACGCCCCAGCCCCGTGCAAGCGGGACGGCCCCTCTAGAGGCACCCCCCGGCCCCGTGCAAGAGGGACGGCCCCTCCACAAGCACCCTCCAGCCCCGTGGAGGCGGAGCCGCCCCTCCACAGGCACCCACCGGCCTCGTGGAGGCGGAGCCGCCCCTCCACAGGCACCCCCCGACCCCGTGGAGGCGGAGCCGTCCCTCCACAGGCACCCCCCGGCCCCGTGGAGGCAGAGCCGTCCCTCCAGAGGCACCCCCCAGCCCCGTGCAAGCGGGACGGCCCCTCTAGAGGCACCCCCCGACCCCGTGCAAGCGGGACGGCCCCTCCACAAGCAGCCCCCGGCCCCGTGGAGGTGGAGCCGCCCCTCCACAGGCACCCCCTGGCCCCGTGGAGGCGGCACAGCCCCTACAGAGGCACGCCCGGGCCTCGTGGAGGCAGAGCCGCCCCTCCACAGGCACCCACCGACCCCGTGCAGGCGGAGCCGCCCCTCCACAGGCACCCACCGGCCCCGTGGAGGCGGAGCCGCCCCTCCACAGGCACACCCGGGCCCCGTGGAGGCGGAGCCGCCCCTACACAGGCATGCCCCGGCCCCGTGCAGGTGGAGCCGTCCCTTCAGAGGCACCCTCCAGCCCCGTGCAAGCAGGACGGCCCCTCCAGAGGCACACCCGGGCCCCGTGCAGGCGAAGCCGCGCGTCCAGAGGCACCCCCCGGCCCCGTGCAGGCGGAGCCACCCCTCCACAGGCACCCCCTGGCCCCGTGGAGGCGGAGCCGCCCCTCCACAGGCACCCACCGGCCCCGTGGAGGCGGAGCCGCCCCTCCACAGGCACCCCCTGGCCCCGTGGAGGCGGAGCCGCCCCTCCACAGGCACCCACCGGTCCCGTGCAGGCAGCACGGAGGGGCGGCGGCCATAGCCCAGCCCCGGAGAGGCAGCACGGAGGGGCGGCGGCCATAGCCCGGCCCCGGAGAGGCAGCACGGAGGGGTGGCGGCCATAGCCCGGCCCCGGAGAGGCAGCACGGA
Source organism: Catharus ustulatus (assembly GCF_009819885.2). Taxonomy (NCBI): domain Eukaryota; kingdom Metazoa; phylum Chordata; class Aves; order Passeriformes; family Turdidae; genus Catharus; species Catharus ustulatus. Next base: position 6,355,365 of record NC_046249.1, on the reverse strand, counting down.
GGGGCGGCGGCCATAGCCCGGCCCCGTGCAGGCAGCACGGAGGGGTGGCGGCCATGCCCCGGCCCCGCCGGATGCAGGCGGGCCTGGGGCCCCGCGGCACCGCCCCTGCCAGGTACAGGCGGGCCCGGGGGCCAATGACTGCCGGGTTGAGGCGGGGCCTCGACCAGCAACCGCGCGGAGGGAGCCGGGGGCGGAGCCTCGCTGCAAAAAAAAAGTGCGCCCTATAGTCCGGTGCGCCTTATCTGATCTACAAAGTTGCGAATTTTGCCAACTCCCGGCGGGTGCGCCTTATAGTCCGGTGCGCCTTATGGTTGTGAAATTACTGTACTTTCAAGGTAGAATGCAAATGTCTAGCAACCATAAATAAATTACAGTAAATTCACGAATACAAGCCGCACTGAGTATAAGCCGCATCTCTGGGTGTTGGCAAATATTTCGTTCTTTGTCCATAAATAAGCCGCACCTGAATATAAGCCGCTCTGTCGTTCGCAGCAAGGACCCAAGTGCAACAAAGTTGCCAAATAGTAACAGAACGGCGGCAGGGCGGGGTTTACTGGCTCGGCTCGGGCTGTGCAGGCTCGGCCCGCTCGGGGCTGCCGACGGGGCCAGGTGGCCCAGCCCGGCGCTGCCGCTCAGCGGGGCCTCTGGGGGCCAGCCGCCGCTGCCACTGGGCTCAGTCACCACGGCCCGGCTCTGCCCCGTGGTGGCAGGCAGGGACGGAGGCCCCCTCGCTCCCGCGGTGGCGGCAGGCGGCGACGGAGCACCCCGCCGCCTCCCCGAGCTGCGGCAATGGCGGCACGGGGCCCCCACCACCTCCCCGAGCCGCGGCAATGGTGATGCGGGGCCCACTCGTCTCTTCCCCGGGCTGCGGCAGAGGAGGGAAGGAGAGAGCTCTCCCTCCTCTCTCCCACTGCCCCCCCTCTTCCCCCCCATGCTGCCTGCACGGCGCAACAGAGTAACAATTTGTAACAATCGCGAAATGCCGGCTTTGCAGCTGCTCGGCTCGGCACTCTGGCTGGCAGTTCTGAGCTTGTAAATGTCAGAAAATTATTCACATATTAGCCGCTCCTGAGTATTAGCCGCATTTCCGGTTTGGGAGAAAAATCTTAGTCAAAATGGTGTGGCATGTATTCGTGAAATTACTGTAATATTCCCATTATTTTAATAACAAATACCTAGACTGTGGTGACTCTTCGTTCTGTTTTGTTCACTCTGGATAACTTTCTGACTCTCTCTATTAGGATCAGTCTTTGGGTAACTGGAGACTGAAAAGACAGATTGGAGATGGAGATGAAATTGCTTACAAATTTACTCCTAAGTATGTCCTCAGAGCTGGGCAGACTGTTACAGTAAGTTGTATTTACAGTATGTCAACAACATATTCTTCTGTTGATGCTGTGGCACTTGGAAATCTTTAAGTCTGGTACAGCCTGATTTGGTGTATAACATTTGGGTTCATGGATCTCACTCTAGAGAAGCAGGATTTCAGTTACAAAAATGCAAAACAAAAAATTAATTTCTATATTAGTACTTCAGTATTTAGACCATTTTTTGGGCACAGATAAAGTTGAAGAAAGAGGTATTTCGGGGGGATTAGTCAAGGACTGTTGTTTCCAAACACCTTTGCCCAGGTTTAGAACCCTAACCCTGCTTCAGCCTCTTAAAGAATTGAGAACAGTTTAGAGCATTCATCCAGAGTAGTAGACTGTAGTTAAGACTGGACATTCTCAGCATTAACTGTAGTAGAACAGCTGATTTTCAATAATCTTGCATTTTATTCTCAGTGTGTAACAAATGGGTTTTTTTAGGAAGAAATAAATGTATCTTTTAATCACTTGCAGATATTTCAACTTAAATATCAATTGTTCAAATAAACATAAAGTATTAAGTTGATACACTACCTGCTGCTTTTTGCCTTAACTCCATACAGTATGGTTATTGAGACAGTGGTAGGAGAAATTTGTTCAGAAAAGAATTCATGACTGCATTATTAGATTTTTAAAATACCTTACTACAAGTAATAGTGTAGTTAAAAGTAGGGTAAAACTGCCATTTGAATTCAGAAAGGAAGCCTAATGTAGCGAGAAGTAGGAATTAGGGGGATATGTATATTTAAAATAAAAAATTGGATAAACAGCTAATTACAACTTGTCGTTCTCTCCAGATCTGGGGTGCAGATGCGGGCGTATCTCATAGCCCCCCTTCTGTTCTCGTGTGGAAGAACCAAGGCAGCTGGGGCACTGGTGGAAATATCCGCACATACCTCGTCAACTCTGAAGGAGAGGTAGGCTGTGTCTGTGGGTTGGGTCCCATCTCCCAGACTCTTCATTTGACATGACACAGTGACAAAATCCTGATTGTAAGATGTCTGCTGTTGTCTTCTAATATGACAGTTTATAACACTGAAGTAACTGTGTGTGCATATCTCTGACATCTTTGGGATACTTTTGAAAACTCTGATCGTCATGATTATGCCCACAGACACTTTTTTTCCTCTTTTAGAAGAATACCCTGCTAATGGAGAATTTGTTTGGAATTTGAGTATGTACTTTCAGAAGAGACAAAAAAAGAAGCATTTCTGGAAATTCACAATTCCATTATGTAGTTCCTATGATGTTCTGAGGTGCAATGTAAATATTAATGTAGGCAGATAGTTGTCCTTTCCATGTTAGAAGCATATCAAAAGTTCTCATTTGGCAGAGGTTCCTGAGCATTCTGCATTTTTTGCCCACAGTTAATGTTTTTAAAACCATCCCTGCAGATGACTTTTGCAAGAGAGAATCATGCCTTGGCTGTTACTCATAGCCATGTCATTATCCCAGCAATCTGATAGCAGTAGGAAAATGAAGCAGACCACAGTTCAGTATCAGTTTTTGTGTTGCCTTTCTTGCTGGCAGTTTTCTGGAAGAACTTTGTGGGAAGGATGAGGTAGGAGGGGGCGTTAATTTGTACAAATAGAAAGCTAACACTCTCAGTATTCTAACTGTGTGGTCAAACTAGCATCTGAAAAAATTTCAAATCCATGTCCATTTTCAGTATGATTACCTTTAGTATCCCTGCTTAGGGGTGCATGTTAAGAGCAACTTTTTCCACAGCCAGAGATTTTCACCTGTGATTTCTGTGGTGCAAGTAGGCAGAAGAATTTCTCACTATTTAGAGGTGTTAAAAATAATTTAGCAATAAAGGAAGCTTCCTGGGGTTTTAGAATTCTCTTTACCTGGCTTGTAAGACTGTGCTGATAATCAACATATGCAATTGACATTGAATATTTATTAGAAATTAGGAAATTCTTTATGTTGTGTAATCACACTGAGAAAGTTTGGTTTCTCACATTACACAGTATCTCAGACAGCTCCTACCTGCTCCTGTGTCTGCTGTGACCTTGTGTAGAATCAACTACCTATCACCTGAAACGTATTTGTTTCCTTCTCTTAAATCCCAGGATAATGAAAGAAAATTCACATTACTGAATTATATTACCATGCCTTTTAGAACACAGAAATAGGAATGATGTAGTGGTTTGCAGAACACTGCCAATATTTGCTTACCTAACTAGAGTTACAAGCCAAGTTGCTTTAAACTCTCCAAAATTTAATAAGGATATTATATTGATTATATAGCAAAAACTTAACAGATAGATAAAGACTACTGGCTATCTCCTTATCTGTCATTTTGTGTAGGAAGTTGCAGTGAGAAGCATTACTAAATCAGTAGTTGTGCGAGAGAACGAAGAGGAAGAAGATGAAACAGAATATGGAGAGGAAGACCTTTTCAACCAACAGGTAATCAGATGCAGACCAGATGTTTAACTTGTGCCTTATTAGTTAGATCAATCAGGCATAAGTTCTAGGGTGGGGAATCCCCCTTCAACTTTTGTCAGCGATGAGCTTCCTGGTCCTTTCTTTCTTTCAGTGGTTGCTTGCAACATTGCAGTGCAGCGAAAGAGAATAATGTGAGTGGTGCTGCCAGAAATTACTGCTGGGATCCATCCTAGTACAGCTCAGGAAGTGGCTGATGCCAGCTCAGGGTTTCTGTGCTTCAGATCATACTTTTGCAGCATTAGCAGGCAGTGTTCCTTCCAGTACCTGCTGCTCTGTGCAACAGAGCTGCGGCATTCTTACTGGAAGCAGAATATTACCAGGTAACTACTGAAAACCAGGAATGGAGGTGCTTTTCTTGCTGCAAGCTTCAGCTTATTGGTTTATTTTCTGATACAATATACCTTCTACACCTGAAACAAACTTGTTTTTCTTAATGTATGTTTTGATAACCTTTAGTTTAATAATTGAAATAGGTGACCAGCAGTTGACAGAGCAAAAAAAGCAGAAAGATATATAGGTGATACCAGAAAATATTTTAAATTTTAAACTCTGTTTGTTCTTCTGATCAATGGCCATTAGCTCTTTTCACAAATAACCCATTCTGTGGAGGTTTGCAGGTGAGTTCTCAAAACTTTTTTGGTCCCAAAGATCGAGCAGTGCATTTGTAATATAAAACAACTGAATTTTGTTACCCAAAAAAGCAACTATCCAGCAGAGATCTCTCTCAAATGGAATCAGCATTTGAAAAAAAGGAACTTGCTGGTCTCAAGCTAATGACATCACAATTTTCATTTGTCATCTGTATTGCTTTTGGAAATATGGACAGTAACCAGTCAACCCATCGTGGGAAATCGCATCCAGAGGAGCAGTGTGTCAGTCCTGGCAGCAGACTGGGGCAGGCGCTCTACTTCCTTTTATGTAGTGATGTTCCCTTAATGTACAGTAATTTCACAACTATAAGGTGCACCCTTTTGACTAAAATTCTGATTGAAACCTGGGAGTGCGCCTTATCCGGTGCGCCTTATATATGGACAAAGTTCGGGAATTTGCCAACCCGGAAGTGCGAGCCACGAGCTGAGCTGCGAGAGCTGTGCCAGCCGCGAGAGCTGTGCCAGCTGGCACCGGGGGCGGGCGGGAGTGCCGGGGCCCGCAGCACGGGGAGGGCACCTGGGGCTGCGTTTAAAGGCTACACCGATCTGTGAAAAATGTTTGCAAATTGAACACCTGCCAGTAAACCCCACGATCGCGCGATTCCATTACTTATTCATTACTTTGTTGTGTGCGGATCCTCGCTGCAGAAAAAAACAAGTGCACCTTATAGTCTGATGCGCCTTATATATGCACAATGTTCAGAAATCTGCCGACACCCGGAAGTGCACCTTATAATCCGGTGCACCTTATAGTCATGAAATTACTGTAACTAAGCTACTAAAAAAGTGCTTTTGGCAATTGAGATGATTACCAGAGTCTAGGCTTGCAATCTGAATAGCTGGTAAGAACTGAATTCAACTCTGTCTATCTTATTTTAGGGCGATCCCAGAACAACCTCTAGAGGATGCTCAGTGATGTGAAAAAAGAAGAAAGAAACTATTATTTGCGCTTTCCCCCTTCATGTATTTCCTTTTATTTTTGCTATTTTTTCCTTCCAGAGCCACTGAAAACTATTTTTATATGCATCACTTGATTTCTTTGAAGTTTACTCCTTGGTACATTTTTGTAAAAAAAAAAAACAAAACCAAAAAAACTTTACTGAACAAAACTGACAGGATTTTTAATAGATTTCTTTATTTTTCCCTCTTTGTTGAAACACTATATTGGAATACAATATTTTTCCCCGTACAGAATATAAAATCTTATGTAGAAACCTAAAGCAGAAAAGAGATTTTTAGCTAAAATGAGATGAGACTCCTTGAGTGTATGGTAAATCTATAATTGCATATATAACCAATATAACACCCCCAGAAAAAAAGGTTTAATGAAGTGTATTCGTCTACAGGACTCTGGGAGAGATTCACAGAGTGTTTCCTCCACAGCTGTAGAAATTTTGCCTGGAAATTTTGCAATTTCCAGCTTAGGAAAATTAGACCACAGATTCGTTCAAAGTGCTGCTCCGCAATTCCAACGACACAGGAAAGCTGTATTTTAGGCATTTTTGACTCAGGACCTTGCCATTTTTCCAAGATTTGATAGCCTAATGGTAAACCACCTGGGTCTGTCACACCTGAGCTCCGTGTCATCATTTCAAAAGATGGAGAGTGGTGGGTTCTTCTTCCTGAGTATACACACTATCCTAAGCTGGAAGTGTCAAATTCGGAGTTCGGACTTTGATTTTTAGGGGATTTTGCCATGGTCACAAGTTAAATCATGGACACAAATTGTGATATTCAGTATTTATGATTTAATTATTTTGACATATTCAGCTTTAAAAATATTTGATTAAGATTTTAGAAGTAAAACATATTTATACTTTTGACAGTGATAAATATTGGGGATTTAAAAGGTTATACCATGTAAATGTTGACTTTTTAATCAGAACTAGATACAGCTTGTTCATACTTCTGTTAGGTTCAAAGGGGCATTGTCAGGTATCCGAAGGAGCGGTATTTGCAAAATAGAGCAGAAATAGTTGAATGACTTTTAAACAGTTCAAAGAAACTGCCACTCTTTAGGACATAAGTGACACAGCATTCAAATGCTCAAGGCAAAGTCTAACAAGGAGTGAAGGGATAATCATGTTTTTTGTAAAAAATGTGTTCTATGAGTAGCAGGTGATTTTTATTTTAATAGGATGCATTTTTTATCTGACAGTGTCCATTTAGCTTAAGGTTTCTACCACTGCATTTCTCTGGAGATAACTTATAGTCCTACTCTTTCAACTACTAGCTAAAAAACAAACTTAGTAATTTGGATACAAAATTTGGATACCATTTGATTTCAGCATAGAACCTGTTTTTACCTGCACTCTTGAACTCTGATCTTATCATTCAAATAGTTAAGACTCATCAGACAAGTGACAAGGCTTGGATGTTTTCGGTGGCTTTTGGACATTACATTCTCTGAACAGTATCTTGACTGACAGATATAACCTAGAAAGTCGGTTTAGTGGCTCTGACTGATGGCTTTGTTATGCAAGCAGGGTGGGAACAAAAGGGGCTTTAAGCTTCAGGATTTATTTTGCCATTTAAAAATAAAGATGCTACTTTTCTCTCTTTGAGTGCGATGACTGAATTGCTGAAGTTAAGCTAATAGACGTATAGAATTATGTTTTAATCTATTATCAGAAGACCCAGTACAAAAAAACAGGATGAAGATTTGGCTGTTTGGGCTGATGGGATAACTGCATTGATGTACTTGGCCATCTTTCTAATTTTCCCACTCTGCTTGACTAGAAGGTTAAATATGTAGTAAATCATGTCTCTCTCTCTATAAGATGTATCTAGTGAAATTATGTTTCTCAGACATATTGTTACAATTACCTTTTCTAAATTTTTTGTTATCCAAATGAATGCAATCAACATAAAGTTATTTTTGCAACATGCCTTCCAACCACTGGACACCATTTCCTTTTCTGACCCACAGCTTCTATAATACACTCACATAGTATTTGAGGGCTTTTTAAATTTTTCCATAAAGAGCTATATTTATTTTTTTTTACATGGACCAGTTTTCAGACTGCTTATTCCTTTAAGATTTTCCTGTAAATTTAAGATTATTTTAATCTTAAATACTAAAGCAATGAATGTGTAATTAATTTACATTTTTTTCTGTGCTTTTTGGTTTGTTTGTTTCCTGTAAAGAATGGCCTCAGAAAGGCAGCTCAAATGAAGAAAAACCTCTTGCTACCTGAGCCATAGTTTTCTTAACAGCTACTGTATGGGAAATGTGTCTTATTGTAGCCTTAAGAACTGGTGCTTGCAGATCTCTTGGTTGAGCACTGTGCCCTTGAGTAACAGTCTGCAGAATTTGTCCTTAGAATTGGAACTGTGTCCTTTAACTTTGGAAACAGTTTATTTGATTCTTCAGGATCATATTTAGATATATATAGGTCAAATAAACCTGTGATTGACACTGTGGGAAAAGCCAAGTCTGAATGTGGATGATCCTGTTACCAGAGTGCTTTTTAATAGGCTACTACAAATAACTCCTAGCTGTAAAATGCAAGACACAGAAGAACTACTGTATTCCATGTATTTTCTTTTTTGTGTCACCTTCTCCAACCACCATCCTGGCCTCTTGCTTTTGATGCTGAGCTTCAGTCTAATAGTGCTGTTCCAACCAGATTGGGAGGCAGTTTTGTGGCTTTACCAGCCCAAAAAGCATTGTTTCTTTTTTTTCTGTCTTTCCAAGATTTCTTTCCATTTTCAGGATATTTAAAGCTTTTTGTTCAAATAAAATCCAGTGCCCCCCTTCTCTTTGGTACTGTATATGAACCAGTCATGATGAAATTATAGCATGGACAGCAGTTCAGCTCGAGTGTTGATATCTGGCATAATACTTGAAGGAGAAATAGATTTGACTTACCTGGAGAAAAATTATTTTAAGGTGTCTCTAATGAGGAAAATGAAACTTTTATCAGAGTAGTTACTTGAGTGTAACTATCCATATGGATGTTCTTATTCCAGAGATACAACCTTATTCTGGATGAAATAATAAATAGTTTTTCCTATGTGTAGCTCATAACAGAATGTCATATAAAATACCGTAAACACATACTGCCTCCTCCTAAGCTCATGCCACATGAAAATGCTTGTCTCAGAACAAGTCCATCCATCTGCAGACCTGTCAGGAATGTGGTGCCTTCTGGAGTGAGGTGTGGCCTCAGAGTCCCTGGCGTTTCATCACGCTTTTTTCTCCCTTGCTTCTGCATTTGTTCCTTTAAGTGTTGCATTGCAGTGACATACTCCAAGGAGTGGAGTGGCTGGGATTCCCTTGTTCCTGTTCATCTGTATTTCCTGTGATTCCTTTGCTGCTGCACAGCTGTATTTCCTGTTTCCCTTGTTGCTTCACAGCTCTGTTACCCGCAGGTCTCCTTATGCCTATATGGTGCTCCTGCGTGGCTCTGGCAGAACCCATCATTTGCACTGACGTGTTGCTCACTTGTCTTTAGCTCTGTGTTGCCATTAGATAGACAGTTGGCTGCATAGTCTGTTTGTAGCAGGAACCTAAAGTCTCAGGAAGAATATATCTGCTTCCTGTGATGTAAAAGCCAGCTGAGCATGTGTGCAAGCTGGCAGTAGTGTGGGAATTGTAACTGCAGTGTGAAGCAGGCTGCAGTGTGAAAGGAGATCACTATGTGTGGTGTTTGTCCTCAAGCAATGAGACACTTCATGTTCAGTTCAGGGATCTTACTGGGTTTTATGCACCTTTTTTTTTTCTTTTTTAATGCTCATTGTGTATAAAAGCCCTTTAATTGCAACCTGAACAGAGGTTGCAGGTTAGAAGAGACCTGTAAAAATCCTCTCCACACCCCAGGACCTTGGAGAATCTATTACTTCTATGCGCATCAGAAAGGTTTTGATGCTGCAGGAAAACATGCATGCTGTATGTTCTAGATCTCTTGTAGCCACTTCTCATGTCTTCACTATTAAACCATTCTGTCTCTTTCTGTATCTTCTTTTGAAAGTCTTATCTCTAAACAAAGGCATATCCATATTTGATCCTGCATTTTATTGACACTGTTGGGTCCAAACTGTGTGAGCAAAGCCTTGTGAACCAGTGAGTGGAAGATGAGATACTGATTGCATTTTTCAAAGCACTGTTTCAGTTGAATGTCAGGACAAATTATATTGGAGAGATTGTTTTCTCATTTTAAATGGCCTGGGAAACAGAATTTTTATTTGCCCTTCAATATGCTTAGCTTTAAACCAGTTTAAGAATATTTAAAGGTGTTTGTTGTTTTTTGGGGTTTTTTTAATACAAGACCATATTTACATGCAATTATTATTTGTAAAACATACCTTTCTTGAAATGCTAAGGTCTAGAGTGAAAAAAATGTGAAAGCCTCCATTCAGAATAGCACAAGCAGTGAATTGGAGTTCCAGAAAATATGATGTTGTTTATTGAACTTCCAGATTTTCTAGTTAGCTATTACTGAAGTGACAAGTCCATCTTGGTAAGGCAGATGTTATTGTATATTCAGCTACCCACATCATTACACTAAAATTACAAGCAATAATCTATTTTGAACAAGTTTAAGCCAAAATGCTTTCCATTTGGGCAGAATATAAACTTGATCTCTTACTTTCATAGCAGTGATGCCTTGTGACTTGAATTGTGATTTTTATTTTAAAATATTTTTAAACAAAATTTTGACTTTAGACAGGTCTGGCATGAAGGCACTGCAGTAACCACCTCCAGTCAGCTGCTGCCGATGACTTTATGGAAGGTTGAAGTGTTTTAAATAGGAAATTCTGAGAAAGGTTGTTAACAGAAAATACACAAAGACAATGAAACAATGAAAGTGTTGGAAAAACTTCATAATGACCTAGACTTTATCATTTCAAAGTGGTTGTTTTTTTTCTTTTTAGAATATGCATGCCAAATGTCTTGTCTTTTTCAATGATTTGTAATATACATTTTATGACTGGAAATTTTTTGTACAACACACTCGAATAAATGTTTTGCATTTTATTCATTTCCTTCTGCCTGATACCCAGCACACAGGTCATGTGGGCTGCTTGAGATGATTCATCCAAGGAGGCCTTTAAGTGTGGAGAGAGGACACAAAGAGCTGCTGTCTGTATTCCTAAAGTGATCAGATGAATCACAGTGTATCCCTCTGGGGGGATAGAAGGGTGTGTCCCAGCACGGCTAGTGGGATGTGTCCCAGAAGGGATAGTGGGCGGGGTGTGTCCCAGCACGGATAATGGGATGAGTCCCAGAAGGGATGGTGGGGTGTGTGTGTGTGTTCTAACAGGGATCCTGAGATGTGTCCCTGCAGGGATGCTGGGGTGTGCATGTGTTCAAACAGGGATCCTGAGGTGTGTCCCAGCAGGGATAGTGGGATGTGTGTGTGTGTTCTAACAGGGATCCAGAGGTGTGTCCCAGCACGGATAGTAGGGTGTGTGTGTTCTAACAGGGATCCCAAGGTGGGTCCCTGCAGGGATAGTGGGGTGTGTTGTGTGTGTGTGTGTGTATGTTATAACAGGGATCCCGAGGTGTGTCCCTGCAGGGATAGTGGGATGTGTGTGTTCTAACAGGGATCCCGAGGTGTGTCCCTGCAGGGATAATGGGATGTGTGTGTGTGTTCTAACAGGGATCCTGAGATGTGTCCCAGCACGGATAGTGGGGTGTGTGTGTGTGTTATAACATGGATCCCGAGTTCTGTATGTATCGTAACAAGGATCCCAAGGTGTGTCCCAAAACATCTAGTGGGATGGCTGTGTGTGTGTTCTAACAGGGATCCAGAGGTGTGTCCCAGAACGGCTAGTGGGAGGTGTGTGTGTGTTCTTACAGGGATCCTGAGGTGTGTCCCACCACATATAGTGGGATGTGTGTGTGTGTGTTCTTACAGGGATCCTGAGGTGCGTCCCTGCAGGAATAGTGGGATGTGTGTGTTCTAACGGGGATCCCGAGGTGTGTCGCAGCATGGATACTGGGATGTGTGTATGTTTGTTCTAACAGGGATCCGGATGTGTGTCCCAGCATGGATATTGGGGTGTGTGTGTGTGTGTACTAACAGGGATCTCGAGGTGTGTCCCACAGGGGATCCTGAGGTGTGTGAATGTTCTAAGAGGGATCTCGAGGTGTGTCCCAGCACGGATAGTGGGATGTGTGTGTGTGGTCTAACAGGGATCCTGAGGTGTGTCCCTTCAGGGATAATGGGATGGGTGTGTGTATTCTAACAGGGATGCCGAGGTGTGTCCCTGAAGGGATTGCTGGATGTGTGTGTTCTAACAGGGATCCCCAGGTGTGTGTGTGTTCTTACAGGGATCCCGAGATGTGTCCCAGCTCAGATAGTGGGTTGTGTGTATGCGTTCTTACAGGGATTCTGTGGTGTGTCCCAGCATGTATAGTTGGGTGTGTGTATATGTGTTCCAACAGGGATCCCGTGGTTTGTCCCAGAGGGGATCCCAAGGTGTGTGTGTGGTCTAACAGGGATCCTGAGGTGTGTCCCTGCAGGGATAATGGGATGGGTGTGTGTGTTCTAACAGGGATCCCGAGGTGTGTCCCAGCAGGGATAGTGGGGTGGGTGTCTGTTCAAACATGTATCCTGAGGTTTGTGTGTGTGTTCCAACAGGGATCCCAAGTTGTGTCCCAGCACGGTTAGAGGGATGGGTGTGTGTGTTCTAATAGGGATCCCGAGGTATGTCCATGCACGGATAGCGGGGTGTGTGTGTGTGTTCTAACAGGCACCCTGAGATGTGTCCCTGGTGGGATTGTTGGATGTGTGTGTTCTAGTAGGGATCCCGAGGTGCGTCCCTGCAGGGATAGTGGGATGTGTGTGTTCTAACAGTGTTGCCAAGGTGTGTCCCAGTACGGACAGTGGGATGTGTGTGTTGTAACAGGGATCCCAAGGTGTGTGTGTTCTAACAGGGATCCCGATGTGTGTCCCAGCGGGGATAGTGAGGTGTGTGTGTGTTCTAACAGGGATCCCGAGATGTGTCCCAGCACAGTTAGTGGGATGGGTGTGTGTGTTCTAATAGGGATCCCAAGGTGTGTCCCTGCAGGGATAGTGGGATGGGTGTGTTCTAGCAGGGATCCCAAGGTGCGTCCCTGCAGGGATAGTGGGATGTGTGTGTTCTAACAGGGATCCCCAGGTGTGTGTGTGTTCTTACAGGGATCCCGAGATGTGTCCCAGCACGGATAGTGGGGGGTGTGTGTGTGTTCTAATAGGGATCCCGAGGTGTGTCCCAGCACGGATAGTGGGGTGTGTGTGTGTGTGTTCTAACAGGGACCCTGAGATATGTCCCTGGTGGGATTGTTGGATGTGTGTGTTCCAGCAGGGATCCCAAGGTGCGTCCCTGTAGGGATGGTGGGTTGTGTGTGTTCTAACAGTGTTGCCAAGGTGTGTCCCAGTACTGACAGTGGGATATGTGTGTTGTAACAGGGATCCTGAGGTGTGTCCCTGCAGGGATATTGGTGTGTGTGTGTTCTAACAGGGATCCCGAGGTGTGTCCCTGCAGGGATAGTGGGGTGTGTGTGTGTGGTCAAACAGGGATCCTGTGGTGTTTCCCTGCAGGCATAATGGGATGGGTGTGTGTGTTCTAACAGGGATCCCAAGGTGTGTCCCAGCGGGGATAGTGAGGTGTGTTTGTGTTCTAACAGGGATCCCGAGTTGTGTCCCAGCACGGTTAGAGGGATGGGTGTGTGTGTTCTAATAGGGATCCCGAGGTATGTCCATGCACGGATAGCGGGGTGTGTGTGTGTGTTCTAACAGGCACCCTGAGATGTGTCCCTGGTGGGATTGTTGGATGTGTGTGTTCTAGTAGGGATCCCGAGGTGCGTCCCTGCAGGGATAGTGGGATGTGTGTGTTCTAACAGTGTTGCCAAGGTGTGTCCCAGTACGGACAGTGGGATGTGTGTGTTGTAACAGGGATCCCAAGGTGTGTGTGTTCTAACAGGGATCCCGATGTGTGTCCCAGCGGGGATAGTGAGGTGTGTGTGTGTTCTAACAGGGATCCCGAGATGTGTCCCAGCACAGTTAGTGGGATGGGTGTGTGTGTTCTAATAGGGATCCCAAGGTGTGTCCCTGCAGGGATAGTGGGATGGGTGTGTTCTAGCAGGGATCCCAAGGTGCGTCCCTGCAGGGATAGTGGGATGTGTGTGTTCTAACAGGGATCCCCAGGTGTGTGTGTGTTCTTACAGGGATCCCGAGATGTGTCCCAGCACGGATAGTGGGGGGTGTGTGTGTGTTCTAATAGGGATCCCGAGGTGTGTCCCAGCACGGATAGTGGGGTGTGTGTGTGTGTGTTCTAACAGGGACCCTGAGATATGTCCCTGGTGGGATTGTTGGATGTGTGTGTTCCAGCAGGGATCCCAAGGTGCGTCCCTGTAGGGATGGTGGGTTGTGTGTGTTCTAACAGTGTTGCCAAGGTGTGTCCCAGTACTGACAGTGGGATATGTGTGTTGTAACAGGGATCCTGAGGTGTGTCCCTGCAGGGATATTGGTGTGTGTGTGTTCTAACAGGGATCCCGAGGTGTGTCCCTGCAGGGATAGTGGGGTGTGTGTGTGTGGTCAAACAGGGATCCTGTGGTGTTTCCCTGCAGGCATAATGGGATGGGTGTGTGTGTTCTAACAGGGATCCCAAGGTGTGTCCCAGCGGGGATAGTGAGGTGTGTTTGTGTTCTAACAGGGATCCCGAGATGTGTCCCAGCACAGTTAGTGGGATGGGTGTGTGTGTTCTAATAGGGATCCCAAGGTGTGTCCCAGCGGGGATAGTGAGGTGTGTGTGTGTACTAACGGGGATCTCGAGGTGTGTCCCAGAGGGGATCCCGAGGTGTGTGTGTGTTCTAACAGGGATCCTGAGGTGTGTCCCTGCCGGGATAGTGGGGTGTGTGTGGGTGTTCCAACTGGTAC